>NC_089207.1:1168795-1204550 GCF_963930695.1 Labrus bergylta | reverse complement strand
ATTATTTTGAGTATTTAGTATTTGTTATGTTCTTGTTGTTGTTTATGTTCTTCTGTGTTTGGTTTAGTTTGTTCTTGTTTTTGCTGTTTGTCAAAGCACTTTGTAAACCTGTGTTTATAAAAGCTGCTATAGAAATAAAGTTATTATTATTATTAATAGTTGACAACACATACACAAACCCCCCCTCCCTGCCCCATTTGCCCTGGTTTTCCCCTCACTCACCTGTGGGCTGAATCCGCAGCTGAGTCTTGTCACTCTGCTTGCGCGTCATCGCGAACCAGCTTCCATCCGGGTCTTGGATCCACTCGGCGGCCTGGCAGTACAGCAGGCCCTGGTCCACGGGCTGCAGCTTGTGGATGGTTAGCCTGTAGCTCGTAGCGCTGGTTTTATCCAGCCTCAGGTCCCCCGCCGCCATCCTCTGCCGGTACAGTCCGCCCCGAGCGCAGGACGAAGTCCCTCGACAAGGTGACCAGCTCCTGAGGCGGGGCGGCGGCGTCCTCTGGGGAGCGCAGGTACCAGCCCACGGATAAGTGAGTGTGCTGCAGCGTGGTGCGGGACACCTCGCAGGTCAGCTGGAGCGTGTCGCCCTCCACTTTGGACAGAGTCTGGGCGGGAGCCGCCACCGTCAGCGAATCAGCGATGACTGCAGAAAGAGAAAAGAAGAGAACGAGTCAGGACGTGTAGAGGAGAATCTACGTTATCGCCATGATTTTCAAATGAAAAAAAAAAAAAGCTTGTTAAGCTTTTATTCTGAAACATAAGAAAAATGTTTCTTTGTTTGCATCAACTATTCTGTAAGTGAAAATAAAATAAACAGGCATTCTGCCGCAGGTGCTTCATAACCTGATGTAAGTCCCCGGTGTGAGGGAAAGGTGTAAATGCAGCCGAGCTTTTTGTTCAGAGGTGACTGCCCTCTATTTCCGGCTCCATATATGACTTTCACATGTGTGTTGATACATTCTCTCAATCTCATGCACACCTCCAGAGACCCCTCGGGCCCCTTCTTTTCACACCCACTATGTGCCATATTGTCTGCTTCAGCAGCTCCACACTGTAATCTCACAGCCACTCTCTCCATCCCCAACCAACTTTTTCAAACATTTTTTTTTTCACACCATCTAAATATGCAGCCAGTTAAAAGTGCTGTGAAGAAAATCATCACTGACTCTATCTCACAATACAAAATGAGAACAAGAAGAAGAAGACGGACTTCAAGCCAGATGGTTTTTAAACGGCAGAGATGAGAGAGAGGGACATCCAAGTGCAAGGAAGCAAACCGAGACAGCAGGATGTGAGGCTGGAAACACAGCACACATAGACGGAAATAAATACGTGCGGCTTTACAAAAAGGAGCTAAGAAGTATTTTTGGATACGTACAAGGGTGTAGAGTTACAGGAGTAAGTTCAGAGAAGAGGAAGAGGAAGAGTGACATGAAGCATAAATTTGACTAAGATAACAAAACACTGTGGGTTAATCAGACCTTCCAGCATTATGCTGCCTTTTTTGGAGGGGACTGTTGCGACCAAAAAGGCCTTAAGCTTCTGTTCAAGGATCTAAATGTTAAATGAAAAGACACCAACTCCAGCATGCCTCAGAAGCTGGTTGCATGAACTGGTCTCAGTGATACACATGATTCACAATGTAAACATAAATGGAAGAATCTTGGGGTCCCTTCTTGCAACATTTGGACTTGTATGGATTTATCTTTTTATTTATGGACATTTCTAATGCGGACAGCTTGGATGTAGCACTAACACACTGATGATGTATAATTAATTGATATGTTTTGCATTTGTGTCCATGGCTCAGGTATATAGATGACCTATTTGTAACTATGTTTTACATCCTGTCTGGTTGTGGGTGTGTGTGGTTGTGGGTGTTCTGGGGTAGCGGGGGGGGGGTTATGTCCATGGATTGGGTTGTGGGTTTTCACTCTTGTTTGTATTGTGATGTCATAAAAATGTCAATAAAAATTAAATTAAAAAAGAATCTAAATGTTATCTGTGTTTGACTCGTAATTTTGAGTGCTGCACTAAAGTAAAACCATTAAGAACAGAAAGGAGTGGATTACGGTTTCAATGCACAATGCCTCTTTGAGTTCAGCGCTTCATATCAGGAACAAAGCGACCCGTTGTTCGGATGTCTGGAACACGGACTCTAACTGGTCACCAGAATCAGCTCAAGATATCATGTGATAGTATGTATTAGTCATTAAGGTAATGCATATTTTCAATAATAATAAGCTTTAAAAAAAAAAGATGTCTATTTCATAAGATGTGGGTTGGAGAGGAATGAGTCCATTGGCACTGATACACAAGTGCAAACATGTTGCCAAATCAGACAGTGTGCAGGGTTTGCAGGCAATTGTGATGATTGAAAACAACAAATTACTTAATATTGAGTTCCTAATATTTGTATTTCTGTTGCCATGGTATCCAAACTGCTATTCAAATATTAAGATTTTTTAATATACACGATCACTGTTGAGCTCTTTTGTGTTGGAGTTTAAAAAAAAAAAAAGTATAAATTATTGCTAGAAGAAATCCTGTGTTGAATTTGTTGTTTACAGATTTACTGCACAAAGATGAAGAAAAAACACTTTGCTACAAGGTTAGAAACCTTCTTCAGAATGATCTAACATGCAGTAAAGATATGATAGATACTGAAAACAATGTCCTCTGATCTGAGATTTTGGACTTTATCCCTGAAGGGGGGTTAGGGAGTTTGGTAAATTAGTTAAATATGTGTATGAATGCACATGCAGGGCCTGGTAGGATGTCCTTTAAGAAGTTGTGATTAGGACTTCCTCCAGGGATTTATTAATGACAACCTTCAGGAGTAAAGGTCACAAGGTCATTACACATTGAAAAAGTAGTCCCAGTATAACGGGGTATTAGCTGTGGTTGCTGTAGGAGCTGTATCCTGTGTGTCCCTGTCATTAATGCAGTACATTACCTCACTGGTTAAAGGCCGCAAGCGTACGGATGGTGCAACGACACACACACAAACACAGGCATTGTGTACATGTGCATATGCGCCCATACATATTTATACAATGCTGAAGAAATGGAGAATATTCAAAGCCGTCAGTTTTTCACAATGGACAGCAGTCAAGCATTTAAGCTAGGCTGGGATAAAATGAATTGAGCGAATAATGCAGGGAGACGCTTTATTGCATTCCATGTGGTGCCTGAGAGCCGCTCTTAGAAGCCTGGAAAGTGGCAGAGCTTTTGTTTGGGTTTATGCTAGTGGAGTGCTTTGTGAAGATGTTGGGGGCTATTCAGCCTCTTAAGGGATTGTCATTGTGAGGAGGACAAATCAGCATGTTTGAGGGTCTGTTTGTCTCCTCGAGTCACCTGCAAAGACAGCGCAGACGCAGGAGAAGAATTCAATCAACTGATGCATCTGAGTGCATACAAGTCCCAAGTGCATAGAACACAAGGACTGCGTGTGTGTGTGTGTGTGTGTGTGTGTGTGTGAAAACATGAGTAAAATTGCGAGATGGGGGATTGCAAGAACAAAGAAACAGACACGACTAATGAAACAAACGCGGGGGGGGGGGGGGGGGGGGGGGGGGACAAAGGGAGGGAGATCAGAGAAGAAACGATAGAGGAGGCGGGAGAGGAGGCTCGACATCTGGTTAGCGGAGTTTAACAAGACACTCAGAGAGGGAAACAACGATAAAACAGAAGTGGCAGCGAGAGAAAGTGAGTAATCAGGTGGGTGAAAAAACAAAACAACAGTCGCACTTTAATGACACGCTGCATTCTGGGAGGTATTTACAGTCTCCTGCCAGAGATGGAAGCAATCTTGGAAAATACTGACGAGGTGTGAGTGAATATGCCCTCTGATCTGCTTCCTCCATTACTCTGAGTGCTTGATAAACAGCCTGGCAAGCAAGGGAGGCAATTGGTAGTCATGGGCAGCAATAAAAATATTCTGCTGATATATTTGTTTGTTGGCTGTGTTATGAAACGACTAACATGGGAATGTGAGTGGGCCTGTGTTGGTTGTTTTTATTCAGATGCTTTATTTGTAACAGGATTTAGCCTCGGCATTCTTTTACAATAATACCGTCTTCAATTCTAATGTTGTATCTGTATCAAAGGAAATGCAATTAATATATTAAGCGTATCACCAGGGCCTGTGTTGAAGGGATTATCTTTCTCTTTTATCGCTCTGTGTCAGAAAAGAGAGAAAAACAAGAGCGTCATAAAAAGTCTGATTCTGCTCCCCTCGAGGACCTCTCGCTCTGACTCTCCAGTCAACAGTGAGTGAACGGCAGCATCCCATGCACATACTGTTACCACAACAACACACCTACGCTACAACCTGCCATCGCCATAGCAACCCTCCCATGTGATGCTCGGGCCTTCTAAAGCAGCAGGGAATCACTATAACAAACCACAAACCCCAATTGTGACTCCCAGTCCCCCCTTTGTGGACCTGCTTGAGGGGTAAAGTATGTCCCGTCACTCAGCCTGATATCTTATATAAAGATGTTTAACACTTTAGGCTTCTGCAGTAAAAGTACTCCAGACGAATCAGATCCCTACACTGGAGGAGTCAGCCAATCTCAGCGAGGGGTCAGGCCGAGGTTGTAAACACACCAAGATCCTCCAGCAGCCCCACTGACCTCAATCTGGGACGGATTAGGAGCAGCATGAGAAGGCATTCTCTGGCACACACACACAAACAAACACACACACACACTCTGACTTTCATCACTTGTGGGGACACTGTGCTAACTTATTCTACCGTAACCATGACAGCTGTGTGCTAAATAACAACAAAATCAAACTGGTCTTAAGAACAAATCCCAGATTTTTCTTGTAGTCAACAAATCCTACAAAGCATTCTATATGTCCAACTAGCAGGTGATGCTGTTAATTGCTTTATAAGAATTAATAATCTGAATTTCAGAGTTGCAGGTGTTTTAGTTTCTGTTTATTGTACGTTTGCAGTCTGATAAATATCGGCCAATCACACATCAGCAGGCTTTGGTGTACTCTGTTCTATATAGAGATGACAGCCTGTCTCTCTTGGACGGTCGTGTGGCGGCTTGCTGGAACGCATCAGAGATGATCAATTCAACAAACAGACATCGTGAATGAGAAACTGAAATGACGGCAGACGTTTCTGAAAGAGGAGAATCTTCTGTTGTTTTTTGATCTGAACACAGTTTCATGCTGAAGTTTCTAATTAGATTTTGAACAATGCAGTTTGCTACATCGACAATACAACACTTCCTGTAATGTTGACCATCATCACCCAGAAGCATATCTCGTCATCAGTCCCATATAGCTGATGGCATCAGAAGATTGATGCAGTTAAAACCTGATATGGTGAAGCCCAATACGACCTTACAGGATATGTACAACATTAAAGTTGGTTACCTTTTTTTTAAGGATTACTTGGATGGGCTGAGGACTGAGGACAGACACAAGGAAAGCCAGCTAGATGTGAAGGACGGACCAACACAGTTTTTTTTCTTTTCACCACAATACATTTCCTGTTCTTGTCTTTTAAACTTTGGAAACCCTAAGGAAACATGCATCCATACATTTCACTTCACTGGTTTCCCCTTGATGACAAAAACATTTTTCAGTCATCAACTCAAGATCCCAAGAAATAACCTCGTCATCATGCAAAACACCAGGGTTGTTATCTCAAGATAACAACATGAATAAGTCGAGATATCGAGAAAACCATCGGTAATTACTTGTTATCACGTGAGAAAACAGAATAATATAAGCTGGTCTACCACCCCCCCCCCCCCCCCTCTACGCTCTGCCAATGAAAGGCGTCTGATCCAACCTTCACAACAGGGTCCTAAGTCTCTGACTAGACTCTTCTCCTGTGGGTTAAGAGTCCCTCTGCACCTTTAAGAAAAAGCTAAAGACCCAGCTCTTTCATGAATACCTACTAACTTAATGATGATGGTCTCCATATTATTGATGATGATGATGGTAATGACGATGGTTTTTGTTTGATAACGACGACTTATAAGATGGTTTCTATACTGATTAGAGCTCTCAAGAACTGCCCTCAATGTTGTGCTTTGCCTCTGGTCACTTCCTGTCAGCACCTGTGTGTCCAATCAGACTCAAAGCTGATCGTTTGCTCTTACTCACATTGTTCCCTTTTTTCTAGATCCTTGCTTGTGTTGTTCTTACTCTCTGATGTACGTCGCTTTGGAGAAAAGAGTCTGCTGAGTGAATTGTAGAAGCTGTATGGATGTGTGTCCACTCAGGGCTTCAGTATGTAACTTGAATTCAGTAGAATTAATTTTGATAATATGTTCTGAGCAGCTTCCTGGGGCCACTCTGCATACTGTTAGCCCATAATGTAGTGCCTTCAATGTGGTTAATAAACAAATACACAAACCGGTCTTGAGTTCATTCTGTTAATAGAAGATGTAGCTGTGCAGCTGTAACACCTTCAAATCTCATCTAAGTGTTACCACAGTGTTACCTCGGAGTAAACAGATATTAAAAACGGTCCCAAAGAGCAAATGCCAGATTGTTATTAACATCTCTGCAGGTTTTAATAAACTTGTTTAATTTCCTTCAGTAAGTCTGGGAGAGAGAGTGTGCTGAGGTTAATCAGGATGAGCACATTTATACCGAACTCAAAACATTTGTCATTTCACCGCTCTTAAAAAAAATAACATGCGCATGTATTAACCGCAACCTGATGAACCTGTATTTATTACCATCAAAAAAATTTAGGATTCAAGGACCTCATAAAGGATTAAATGTAATCTTCCTCATTAAAATCCCATTCACCTCTCGAGTGAACTCTCGAGTCTCAAAGCAGTAACGATTCAAGCATCCTCACTGATGGATCAGATGTTTCTTTCCTCGAGATGGAGGTGCTCATGTGCAGGTGTGAAGAAGGATGGTGTTATTCTGCTTCTCTCGACTGACACTGATGCTGTCAATCCTTTTATAAATCTTTAAAACTACTCTCTTCCCGCTCTACCTCATCTGCAATTTTCTGCTTTCATCTCGCTTCCATTCCTGATCCTCCCCGACTCTCAGCCCTATGAAGTGAGCGACGGTTGTCATCCCTCAAGCTGGCCTTTTAAGTCCAGGCACACAGGGGATAGGAGTGTGGGGGACACGAGGACACAAAGACGCAGGAAAGGAGATTTGGCAAAGTCGACATGAGGAGAAAAAAAGATGATAATTTATTGAGTCTGATCTGTACATTCTGCATGAAGCCAAACTTTAGATTTCTCCTCGCAGCGTGAGCCACGGCTATTGAAGCTGCAGAAAAGATTCTCTTTTTATAGTGGCAAAAAAAAGAAGAAGAAGCAGGAAATCAAAGAGGCTTGTTTGTTTGTGTGTGCACTGTTCTGACATCAGATGGTAAAGATGCAACCAGCTGACACTTTGTCTCTCTGTTGTGGTCGTGTCATGGTGTTGACAGGATTGCAGAGGTTTACATTGCTCTCTGGATGTTTCCACTGCTGCATATGTTATAAGCACACACTCCCTTCCCATACCAGTACAAACGTGATGTTACATCACATGTACACACCCACGCAGATGACATCTCATTGTATTCCATGCATTTGCTTGTGCATATATATGTCTTTTCAAATATGTTGAGTGCAAGTTGAAGGATGAGTCTGATGGAAGCTTAACCTCACTTC
The DNA here is from genome assembly GCF_963930695.1 of Labrus bergylta. Classification (NCBI taxonomy): domain Eukaryota; kingdom Metazoa; phylum Chordata; class Actinopteri; order Labriformes; family Labridae; genus Labrus; species Labrus bergylta. The sequence continues at coordinate 1,196,889 of NC_089207.1, read as the reverse complement.
GGTAGTGTCAAAAAACATTTGCTACTGGCTGCTGTCCAATCAGAATAAGAGAGTATATGTCAGAGGTTTGGATGATGGCAATATCCACACTGTAGCTCCTCTTGACCCGTGTAGGAATTCATTTATGCTTCCTGGAAAATAAAATGCAGCAACTGCGCCGCAGTCAACAGGAAACCATGTGAGAGCTAGCTGTACTACACAACCAAAGTTTGTGGACATGCATCACGTTTGTGAAGTTTATACATCTTATCAGTAACTACAAGAAGAATTGGAAGCAGGGATTTGCTCCACATCAGCCAAAAAAGGCATCGTAGGGTAACAGGGTTAGGATGATAAGGCCGGGCTTACAGTTCATGCCAAAGTCTTTCACAGGGTTTAGACTTGGACTCTGTGCAGCCGTACAGTGTCTGTAAGAAGTGGACACGGCCATCAGGAGGTCTCCCACTGATTTCTGAACAAGGTGGGGTTAACCAAATGAAGGTACTGTGGAAGCAGCTTGTCAATCACAGGTAGCCAAGCCTCAACCCTCAGGCATCAGTTTAATTGACTACCCTCTTAAGTCATTTTTCATTTCATTTATTATACAGGAAAGTTTAAAAGTAACATTAAGTTACAGTTTAACGGGCCTGACTCAGTTTTAAAAAACTGGTTTCCAGCAGGTTCCTGTTCTGCAGAACATGAAACATAAACCACAGTCATGACACATCAAGACAAACACATTTACAGGACATTAGCATGAGCTAGGCGAATACAGACACATAGAAACAAACAGTACAGATACTGCGAACAGTACATGAAGTCACAATTTAACCCTTTAAATGCCAGTTTGATGACATGATTCTGGCATTTAAAGGGTTAAATTCCTAAAGATGATTGAATGTTTGGTAGTTTTGAGTTGTTTAAGAGATTTATGCAAAAAAAAGAAGAAAAATATATGTTCTATTTTTATTGAAGTTTTTTGTGGATATTTTTGTCCTTAGTGACTTCAGAGGGTCATAAACATGTTTCAGTGATCTATTGATCTATTAACAAAAATAAAATGTGCATACCAAAATTTGTCAAGAGAGAGACTTTCTTACAAAACATGTGTTCCATATGCACTAACAGACAAGATGATGACCAGATGAAGAGGAAACATTTGAACATTTGACAAAAATCCATAGTGATGCAAGAGGGTTAACGCATACTCTCATTCATTGTCAGCTCCACTAAGAATGGTGTTATAATATTCAACAAGGACAACAAGCCGTAATTAAAAAAGACTTGAAACTAGCTATAAGAGCAGAAACTAAAAATATGAACTGTTTCTCTTTATGACAGCATGGGAGTCGGCCTCTGGCTCGCCATTAGATGCAAAGCAACTAGCTCTGCAAGTCAAGCTAAGAAAAACATGTATTTTAATTGAAGAGGTTTTAAAAGCATGTCTGTTTTTATCCCAGCTGAGCCAGCAGAGAGCATGTGTGTACCTTAAAGCAAGGCAGGGTTTTCTATTTCAGTCTGAATTCCTGCACTGGCTTTGTTGTGTGATGGCATTTTAACATTGAGCCAAAAGTGTCCTCTCTATAAGCGTTCCTGAAATGAGGTTGCTGATCATCTACATTTATCTCGGGGCAAAATTCAAAGCAAGAAAAGAGCCTGACAGCGAGCAAGTGTATAGGAATATGTCTACCCAATAACATATGACATTGATGATAACGCTGCCGGGCAATGCAGATGTTCAGCCACATGTGACTTGGTTAACACTTGACAAAGTGGCCTCACGTCTGTGTGTGTTGCTGCAAAGCAAATGGCCATTTGGCAGAGCCAGAAGGGTAATTATTGTTAATTACTCTGTGAAATGTGAGAGTGCTGCTTAGAGGAAAACAGAGCGTGTGGGCGCTCTCCAGCACCACTTCATGGAAGTCCTGCCCTGCTTCAGACGTCACACACTGACCCAGGATGAGACGTGGCATTCTTCAGACGTGTTGGGTCAGAAGTAATAGAAATGGAGATAAATACGGAAGCTGCACCTCACCCTGTCTGTTCTCATACTTATTATCCATTATCCTGCCTAGACATGTCCTCCAAATACATGGTTCTTCTCTTTGAGAGCTCTTGAGTCAGAAAGAGGGATGAAGAGGTTCAACTACTGGAAGAGTGGAGGGCGAGGTAGGAGGAAGAAGGAGAAAAAAAAAAGGTGAGGATGAAGACAAAGAAGGAAGAGAAAGCAGAATGATATAAGGAGCAAAATAGAAGTACTCTTTTTGCTTTATGTTTCTCACACACACACACACACACACACACACACACCCAACACACGCTCGCTCTTTATGATTCTTGTGCAGGAAGTGCTGCAGATAGTATTATTATTATTCTGTTTGTAGCCTATATATAAACATGGTACCTGACACTCTAACTTCAACACTCCTAAATCGACAAATACACAGTCACACAAAAAAAAAAGTCAGGTAAAGAAAAACATACAAAGCCAGAAAGTTCTCAGGAGACTGAAACACCAAGCAGGACTTCAAACAAAAAACACTGTTAGCTACCAGTAAAGCAAACTCTGACAAACAGGGGGTCTACACATCATCCCCAAGAGCCTGTTAGTGATAATAAGGACAGGATATGGGATGTGGAGTACAACAAGGAGGAAAAAAAGGCAGAGTGAGGATCATGCCTCAGAGCCAGAAAGACTCATGTGGGAGCGCTCTTTAACAGAGAAGAAAGAAGATGACTGGAGGAGTGAGCCGGGTCCACAGCAGGGGGTCCATCCATAATACAACAAACACACATGATTAGATGAGACGGGCACCTTATTGAATCTAGCAGAACACCACTCCTTCATGTTTCTGTGTTATTGCATTTTTTTTTTTTTACATTTTATGTAACAGAGGCATCAAAAGGTTTCTGTGGACGCAGAGAGCAGGATGTTTTTTTAGGTTTTGATGTCAATGACGTGTTCGTCACTATGACGTACTCCTGTGAATCTACGGCATTAGTTAATAGTGCTGGTTTCTGTAAGGACTGTTCTGGGCTTTTAAAAAAGATTTTTTTGTATCCACAGTGTATACTATAATACACCAGAGTTTGGTATCTCCATTTCCTGCTGAAAGAACATTTCCTAATATCTAAGTCCTGTGCTTATTGCAGCTCAGAAAATTCAAAATCTTGAATAATTCTTATAAAAGTGAATCATTTAGGGGCGACAGATAGTCTAGTGGTTATGTTGTAAATGGTAAATAGACTTGAGCTTGCATAGCTCTTTTCTAGTCTTCAGACTTCTCACATTCACCCGTTCACACCACAATCACACTCTGATGGCAAGAAGTTCCATCAGAACTAATCCCTTTCACACATATTCACACGCCGCTTGCGCAGTAATTTGGGGTTCAGTGTCTTGCCCCCCAATGACACTTGGACATGTGCTTGGGATCTGATCCAGCAGGAGCTTGGGATCATATCCCCAAACCTTCCAGTTGAACATTGACAGACTCTGCTACTGAGCTGTACCCGCCCCCGTATGTACAGAGGTCAGTCGAGCGCCTCATGCACAGAGTTCTCTGTGCAGGCGGCGCTGGTTCAACTGAGCCCATCTGTCATTTCTCACTCTCTGCTCCCAGATTCTGACTCTTCCCACTGTCCTCTCTCAATGAGGACAGTTCAAATAATCCTTAAGAAAAGTCAATTATTTTGAGAAAATAGAAGACGGTAGCATTCTGCGTGTACTGATGCCAGCTGCTAGCTAGCTAATCAAGGTAACACATCTTGCAATAGATAAAACTTGAATGAAGGTATTCCTCCTTACACTTTTTTTTTCTGGGATATTGGATAAGACAAATAAAAAAATCCTTTAAAACTCAAATAGACTATAAACTAATAAACCACCACATCCCCCACAGCTAGGGCATGAGAGATTTCACATTAAAGAATGAATCTTCACATGATGAGTAGAAGTTTTATTAACAGTAAAGTACATCAATTACATTTCTAATTACTCAAACACATCACGTCAACACAACTACATTTATAATTTGAAAATACAAAAAAGAAGAATTGTTCTCGTAAGAAGAGTGTCAACCTGACAACTAAAACTGTTTCCGTTAGACAATGCAACCCATCTCACAATCAATCTTGCAACTTACAAGAGAGGTCTTATATATTAACTTGATGGTTCCATATCAGACATAAAAACAATTGCAATGTTTAATCTTTTCCTACTTAAACTTTTGCTTTTGTGGTTTTACTTTGGAAAAGTCAAACACGAAGTCCAAGTTCAAACTTTGTAAAAGATTGTTTAACACTCTTAGCACACAGCTCCCCACAGCGATGGTCTCGGTCAAAGGGCATAAAAGATTTTCTCATTGCTGAACACATCTTGGCATGGTGAGTTAAAGTTTTAGTTAACACAACAGCATACAGGGATCTGATGTTTCCGTTTACTCAAATGCTTTTTTGAACCTCAGGTCAGAATTTGAATTATTCTCAAAAAACAATTCACTCTCAATGTTAGAAGAAGAGAGACAAAAACAGACTTCTTGATTCTAGCAGCCAGCTAGCTTATCAAGCTACCTAATCTTACAAAAGGATTCTCTATGAACTCGATGGTTTCATTTGTGTTAGGGTGCCAAACAATTAACACAAGCAATCTAAGAATTATTCCTGCTCTCACTCCTGCTCTGGTGTTTTGCCATTTTAAAGCAAAATTGACCCTTTATGCCTTCATACATTTACATTTGTTAAAAGCAACACAATCCAATACCGTATCTCTTCTTCATAATATCTGCAGTACGACTTGTTCAGAGAATGTATCTGAAAAATCATTTTTCAAATCTTACACTCCGCTTTATTACTCAAATGTTGTGTTCTTGCTGTAGGGCAAACACACCATGCAGAGGTTAATATTCTGTGTGTATCAAAAGGAGGAACAGTGTTGATTTTATTGCATTTCAACCGTTGCCTCTCTTTCTACTCCCTGTCTGTGTTCACCATCTGTCACATGATGAGCAAAACACAGATAAAAAGGTCAAAGCAAAATGAGTCATGCTAGACATGTCTCTCTCTTCCCTGATAACTACAAGCTCGATCCAGAGGAAGAGAGTAAAGTTTAACCTTCACACATAAGTTTAGAAGAAAATAAATAATCTGAATCTTCCACATGTTCTGCTTCTCTCGGAAGGAAAATATTCAGGGTCTAAAAAAAGCTAGATTCCTTTCTTCTGTTTCTCAGTGTAATGTGCAGAATGACTGGGCTCTTTATGCAATAACAAAATGTTAAATCATCAGGATCAATGTTGATTGATTAAATTATTGTGTCACCCAAATATATTAATTCTGACATTCAAACTGTTTTAGGATAAAAAAACATTTTGGAATAGTTTCACCACTTCCACATCTTCTGGAACTGTCAGGTTATTAAAAGTTATTGGAAACAGATTCATCAACATATTAGTAATGTGTTTTCAAGTGTCAAACTGTGTATCAGGGTGATTTATTGTCTGAAAAATGTCGCATGAATGGCAGAAAATGACTCGGCAAGTAAAAAAGCCATAACGAGAAAATGGCTAAAAGTAGACCCACCCACCGTAGAGGGATGGATGGAAATTATACATCTAGGCCTACGTCATGGAAAAGATAGCATTCTCCCTCAGAGTACAACAAGAAAAGTTTTATATAATATGGTCTAAATGGACTGAGTATGTAAATTTTGTGAAAGTATGTGATTTTATATGTGAATTGTGAAAACCGACCCTCTACATGTTGTTTTTCTTTTTGCTTGATTCAGAAACAGTAAGCGCTCCGGTTCTGTGCTTCACATGTTGCAGTAAATGATCGATTTATAACGAAAATAACATTTTGGGAAAGCATTATGGACAAAGACACTCAGACTTTCTGCACCCGTCTTTCCCAAATCCCCGCGGAAAGGAGAACAAACAATGGACAAATTTACTATAAGAGGATCAAGGAAGTCTGTCAGGTAATGAAGGTTATGTGCAATGTAAATTATACTGTGAAAAAAAAGAATAGTTTCACTTTCAAAGCAAAGCGAAATAAGTAAAAATGTCTCACACTGATCCTGTCTGATCAGAGGGACTTCCCCTCAGTCATAACACAGCACATCCAATCTGACAAAAATGGGAGGAGAGATTGAAAGGAATGAAGGGGGATGGAGGAAAGGGATGAGGGGATATGAGAGACTTACAGACGCTGTTATAAGATTTTCAGTTAGGAGCAGTAAGGCTCTTTGCTAATGGAGCACACACACTCAGAGCAAGTGTGTGTGTGTGTGTGTGTGTGTGTGTGTGTGTGTGTGTGTGTGTGTGTGAGTGTGTCCTGAGCTATAACACAGAGGTCACAGTGACTGAAAGGAGAGGGCCTCTTCATTTAATAAAGGGGTCTGTGAAGCGGTCTCTCCTGTCTCCTCACACTGCCATTTGTCTTCAGGCTCTGTCCCATTTTTATCCTCACAAATTTTTCTGCCTCACTCGAGCTTCAATCTAACCCCCCCCATCCCCCCCCCCCCCCCCCCCCCCCCCCTCGCTCCACCACATTATCTGGTGAATTTCCTTTTTTGTTATTGTCTTGTCAGCACCCAATTATAACGTATAGCCCTGCTGTTTTCTCTCCTTCCTCCCCCAGCTTGTCCTCCTCATGACTGTCTCAGAACAAAGGCAGACATATTGTTATCCTGTGATCCCTCGCTAACTAGCTTCAACTCTGCATGTCAGTACCATATTCCCATATTGACCATATCTGCGCAAATGCCATTATCCTCTGATGTCATGTATATTAGAGCAGTGATTCTCAAAGTGGGGTCTGTGAACCATAGCTTGGGGGTCTGCGGAATAATTTACAAACAATTGTAAAAGTGTGCTATATCATTTAAAAGCATATCTACAAACTGGGACCTCTTGCACCAATAAAATCAGCTGTTTAGTCCAATACTCCCGCCCACTTTATTTTTGTGCCTTTAGATCAATTCTGATTTGATCGTGACGTGTCGGTCACTTCATCGTGCTGTGACACAGCAGCATAACAACATGTCAGCCGCCAAGCCTGAGCGTTAGCCTTCGTCAGAGCTAAATGGCGGCCATGTAAATATGGTGAATCTTTATTTTCATCCTCGGGGGTCACAAAAATAGTAAAGGGAGTAACATCTGCTCCATGTGTGTGAGATGGAGACACAAATGGAGTCAGTCTCTCGTGGCTAATTTAACATATTATACCTAAAGCTAGAAGTAGAGGAGTATTAGAATTGGACAGTTTTTGGTCTGAATGTGTCTTACACAAACACAGACACATATTCAAGCCTGGGGGGACAGCTGCTCTCTGACAAACACAGTTGCAGTTGAAGTGACTGAGATACTCCCCTCTTGCTTTTCCTCTCAAATATTTCCTCCAGAGCGAAGCCTCAGCCACTCTGGGTCACTGAATCACAAACAGTCCTGAGGGGTGTTCTGCTTATTAAAATGAGTTTAAAGAAACACAAACAGTTGGTTAATAACAGAAGTGAGGGGCACAGGATAAGTTCTACTTCCATGCCAAATGCAGTTTTAAAGGCTACCACTATCTATCATCGTTTTTCAATTATATAACTACAACATGGTTTGAAAGTGTTTCCTGCTGATTAAATTAAAATACTTTCAGATATTTTCTTTTTTTTCTCCATACTGCTTTATTTTGATGGCCTCTCATTTCACTAATCGTTTCCTCCAGATTTTGTGAATAATATAAGCTCAACATCCTTTTAGGGCAGTGGAGGATTTTGAAGGACACACAGACGGAGAATGACTGAATCTTCCTGCTGATGTTCGGCCTGACGCGTCAAGAAGGAACATAATAATGTGATGCATGTGAAGACCAGGTGGTTTCTAAAACACAAAGTAAATGGATAAAAGAGAGAAAAAGAAATGCATGTGGGTGGAAATGCCATGCACCGGGTAATTAGTGAATGACATTTTTGGGACTGAAGGGAATTAGCAGGCTAACAAGTTAACATTTAGCATGCAACATCTAACATTTGCATGGTCCAGACTTAGTCTCATCCAACAGAGAGAAACATCACCAGCAACTATACTATGCACTTTTTTCAACTCTACACAGAATCTAAGAGTCTTTCAACTCCGATTTTCGGTTTTACTGCTGGCAAAAGAAAAGCTGTTTTGGATAATGTTTTTACTTAAAAGCTCTGATAAATCTGCTGTGTAGCCTTCAGCTCCTCAGCGTCAAACAGCAGACGCACACAGTTAGCAACTTTGGTGAACATATTTGTTGCATTAAGCAGCCAAAGAGCCAAAAAGATTCCTTCAGGAGCTGTTAGTTGGCCATACACAACTGCATATCAATGAACTGCCTGTTGAACGGCTGGATGTGGAAACAAGCCACTGAAGGCCAACACACAAACTGACTTCCTATATGATGTGATTATACAGTACAGCTTATGTCATTGTTATTATGTACACAAATCACTTGGCTGCACGGACACAGCCAAAAAATAATAAACAGCAATTCATGTAGATACATTTAAAAAAAGGACATTTTGGGGCGCTGGTGGCGCAGTGGGTAGTGCGTGCACGTCCCATGTACGGAGGCTATGGTCCTCCAAGCGGGCGGCCCAGGTTCAAATCCAACCTGTGGCTCCTTTCCTGCATGTCATTCCCGTCTCTCTCGACCCCTGATTTCCAACTCTATCCACTGTCCTATTTCTACTATAAAAGGCACAAAAAGCCCAAAAATAAATCTTTAAAAAAAAAAAGCACATTTTGACTCCAAGTCTGTGTTTTCCTTAATATCTACATTTAGATTGGAACATATATAGATTTTAATAGGTCATTTATTTTGCAAGGTACATTTTAAGAGATAAGAACATATATGAAGAGACAAAAAACATCCGTAGTATAAGATATCCTCATGTCAGTTAAAGCAATACATTTAAATTTGGCAACAGTCACCTTCCCTTCAATCACTCACTGTTATACTGGGCTTCAAACCATGTGTCCAGGGTTTTAACTGGACGTTAGAAGCAGGGTGGGAGAGGTTTAAAAAAAGAAGGAGACGAAAGAAAAGAAAGACGGGCAGCGAATGACGAAGTGGGCTTTTGTTATTGTAGAAGGGAGAATGGTGACGTACGTGGTGTTAAAAGGCTCAGTTTTGCGATAAGAGAGAAATCCGCGGCTGGAAGAAGCTTTCAAATATGATGAGACGCTGTTTACACAAAGGCAGGAGAGGAGGATTTAACACTAAATAAGATGCACAGAAAACACACACACAAGGACACTCAGACATCGCGCACATACAAGTACACAATATGACACAACCTCTCACTGAGGCCCAGCCGGGGAATGAGCCTGAGTGAGTGTTGGGGAAGATGGAGAGTAAGCGGGAGATTAAAAGGCAAGGCATGAGGAGGGGTAGTCTGAAGAGAGGTGGGAGTATGAAAGACAAATCTTACTAAGAGCTTTTGAGAAGAGCTGTGTGCAAAGCTATCGTTGACTGAAATCCTTTAGAGCATCAAAGATTTACTCATCATGCCCAAACACATGAAATACCCCCCCAACCACCCCCCCCCCCCCCACAAATCAGCATCAGCTTCCTTCTCTACGTTTCTCTTCTCATCTTCACCAGTGTTTAGACCCACTTTCTCAATCATTCATCTGTCATGTTCTCTCTGAGGCATTTTTCATCTTCCCTCTGCTCGTGAACTCAAATAACAGAAATTACCACAAACATACAAAGAAATTCATACAGACAAACACAACAGTATGTGTGTGTGTGTGTGTGTGTGTGTGTGTGTGTGTGTGTGTGTGTGTCTCCACCCTGGTTGAGGCTGTTAGAACATGTGCAGGGTTTTTGCTCAGTCTGCCAACATCAGCACAAAACACACACACACACACACACACCAGTTTTTGCTCGTACACACACATGCACAAACATCACACACACACACCACCGTGCAATAACCCATCCACCTACAGGCACACACGTGCAATAATCCACGTTTGTGCACTAACGCACCTTCCCACTTGTACACTATAAACAGCATTTATCAAGAATATTAGGATTCAAATATCACTGGAGGTGCAAGTATTAAAACTAATAAGCTCAGTCCCAGCGCCGCACTTACTGTCTCGCTCTCTCTTTCTCTCGCCCTCTTTTTTCCTCTCTCTCTCTCTCTCTCTCTCTATACCCCTTATTACAACTCCTGCCATCTCCCTTCATCCCCGCCTCCATCAGTCACTCCAGCCCCAGATGGTAAAGCACTGTGACCAATTAAAGACTTCCCTGAGGATAGCACCGGTTATAGCCCCAGCCATCTGACCATTCCTGTATGCTCGTGTGTGTGTGTGTGTGTGTGTGTGTGTGTGTGTGTGTGTGTGTGTGTGTAAACCTTACAAAACACATCCCTGCGCTTTAATCAGTGTACAAAGCCTCGTCTTGGGCTAGTTCCACACACCTTCCCCTCCCTAAAGAAGGTACATTGGCACATGAATCCAGGACTACAGCCATATCCAAATGCTTTTGTGTATAAAGACAGAATGACCGGATCTAGAGAGTTGCTTCCTTAGGCACAATGCGGGGGGGGGGGGGGGGGGGGGTCTGTGTGCTGGGATGGTGATTGAGAAACATTCTCTTTAAAGGCTTTATATGTGATTTTTTGATCCAGCAGATGTCGCCCTTGAGCTCCAGCATGAAACCAAAACAACTCTCGCTGCATTGTTGTGTTAGCATGCTAATGCTAGCGATCTTTATTATGCTGGTATCTTCACACTGCATGTAAATTTACCTGAAATGAGCGTGATCTAGAAACACAGTTAAGCAGTGAGTACAGTATGTTATTCTTCTTTTCTCTAGTCCCTCAATTAAACAACTTTTATACACGAGGGGAGGAGTCAGCCTGCCGTCCGGGCGATGTAAACAAAGTGAAGATAGGACTCTGAAAACTCTGAAAACATCACAGACAGTGGGACTCGGGTGTTACACCCATTGTAGACAGTCATGACTCACAGAGTTATTTTCAGAGGAGATACTTGATTTATACATTTAAGTGTGAAAAATCACAGAGAAAGACTTTCAAAAGGGGGAAAGAAAGAAAGAGTATGGTGTAGCAGGGGAGGTGGGCAGCTCTCAATCACCAGGCGCCCGTCCAGCAGGGCAGCAGATGAGGGAGCAACTGTCTGTCTGAGCTGCCAAGACGGAGGGGAATTAGGCATATGCCAACCAAACCCCTCACAGATCACACCCATCTCTCTGTCCACATCCCATGGTGGGCAACCTGGCATGAGGGCACAGGTGGCCACATATGTCTGCTGTCTACCCCCCAAGTCAACTGAGGGGGGCAGGATCTGTCACGCCTCTGTCTGTGTGTGTGTGTGTGTGTGTCTGTGTGTGTGTGTGTGTGTGTGTGTGCCTCAACACAAAGTCAAAAGCACTCGCTATTCTCCTTACATGCACTCTGTGAGTAGTTACACACACTAAGAGTCCACTGCACAGCTCCTACATTACACCTTCTGTACATTTTGTGTTTTTTATATTTTACATTTTTAAATTCTATTTTATATATTGTAATATCTTCTTATTCTGTATTATTTAAGTTGTTGTTAGTTCTGCTTTATTTCCTTGTTAATTGTTTAGCACCAATACACCAAGTCAGATTCCTTTATGTGTAAATGTACTTAGTAATAAACCCAGATTCTGATTCTGATTCTGATTAACAAACAAGCTGATAACAAAGTGCAATATTGAAACAAACAGTGCAATAATCTTGAATATGTGTGGATGTATTCCATCTGACTCTTATTTGTGTAAATATTTCTTGTACCTATTATTGAAATCTTACTTACATTCCTATTCTATTTGATTAATATTTTCATTTCTATATTTCTACTGCTATATTGTTTATTTTGGAGCAACTGCAACGATCGAATTTCCCTCTGGGATTAATAAAGTATTTCTGATTCTGATTCTGATTCTGATGACATATTTGGGCTTTGGTGTATTGAGTTCTGCATCACAGATTTGAGATCGTGGTGTATCTCTGAGGTGGAGCGTAAGGGTCATCCGTTTGCTCACCTTGGTGTTGCTACACTGAAATGAGTTTATCCTCCCAGGCTCCTCCACTTCTACTTTTTCACTTTTACAGCAACGTTCAGAGAAAGCAGCCTGAAGCCACAGCTCTGCAGCCCACACTTAAATCCACTACATCAGACATTTTTACTAAATCTCAATGTTTCCCATTGCAAATAATGAGGCTGTGATTAGCATACTGATGAGGTGGGTGCGATGTTAATCTTTAAAGAAGAGGAACATCATTTAGGTCGATTTTTTCCGGCCCCAGTGGACACAGATGTACATCTCATCTAGTTTTTTGTACCTGTCCTGTCATTGTGTTATTGTGTAAAGAAAGATCTCCTCCTGCTGCCATTTAACTATCAAATATAAATATCACTATGAAACTTTGGAAGAAATGTTTGTAGCGGGTTTGACAAAGTTTTAATTTGTGGTGCCGGTCAGAGTCAAGTCTGACAAATAAAAAACAAATGCAAACAAAAAATAGTCAACTTGCACAAAATATGACATAAGCAAGAGCCACAAAACAATCAAACAAAACAGCAAGGCAATTTCATTAAAATATATTTTCACAATTTATATCAACCACACTGCAAACAAAATGAATGTGCGCAATGTGTGTGTGCGTTTCACAGTCTCTGTTTGTAAGCAAAGTTCAGTCCCTTCCGGCAAAAGTCCAATCCAGTATACCCTTCGCGGGCACTGTGGCTGTTTTTCATTGGAGTGTGAGATTAATGTGGGTGGATGACGGAGGAAGCAATGAATGGAGGTGTGTAGAAGGGGATTCTGACTCTGCAGGCGCTACATGTTTAAACAAGGATTACAACAAATTGTTTTTGTAATCTAACATAGTAGCCTTTAATAACACAGATATAGTCATCTTCAAACTGTAAGGTTGGTCTGCATGTTGGGGGTCATTATTAAACTGTCTTGTTCATAACCAGTTAGAAACTCTCTTTAAACTGGTCTCAGTGGTACTAACGGTCAGGCTCACACCAAGACAGGGGTGAGACGGATTTAGTGTTTTTACTGGTTTTTAAAGATGTGGATTTGTTGAGGTGGATCCAGAGACTACAATAAACAATGATGCTATTTTACACCAAAAAACAGGTCGACTTCCTAAAAATCAAACGAGTTGCAGCGTAGCTTAAAGCTCTTCAGGACAGTTGAAGAGCCCTGGAGAGACAAGGACGCCAATGATTTTTTAGTTCACCGGCGGCGGTGAGGACGAGGAGCCGGGGCCGGCTGGAGCTGGGGTGGACTGGTAGTGTCGGTGCTCTCACTGTTTGTCTATGGACTCAGACATAGAGTCTGTTTTCTGACAGGAATTTACAAGATCAATTCTGGAAGAAATCTCTGAATCAGTTGAGGAAACGGTCTCACGTGTTGAAGTAAATATGTCTGTAAATGTTTTTATTAATATATTTCTCCTGCTATACTGTATATTTTGGAGAAACTGTAACAATGGAATTTCCCTCTGGGATTAATAAAGTATTTCTGATTCTGAAATAGAGGACCTTAGTGGGAGTGGCCTGCGTTGCTGTGCATTCTGGGATTTGGTGTCTTTCATCCACATGAGCCAAAAAGACACTTTCTGCTGCCATCTGATCAGCTCATCATCAGCTGAAAGACATTGAACATCAGACTGTTCCTCAAATGTTGCCTGACTTCTATAGGGTTTCCCCATTGCTGCTCTGTAACAACAGCATGATAGCATGGCCCAATTAGCTGTTAGCTCATGTGCTTGTGACCACAGCCAGCTGTGCATGAACAGAAATGTCTCTGCCAACCACTAGTTGGATCACAGATACTCTTTAACAAAGCCAATTGTCTTCCTCTGCACGTAATGCAGACACCATACAAAGAGTGTTTGTCTGTGCAGCTCTAATGTGTCTCTAAGTGTTTGAATAACCTGCTTTGAGTGAGGGCAGGACTGCCAATACCTGTGCATGTTCTTGTCCATAGAAACAAGTGGAAATGGAAACTGATGTCCATGTCAAAACAAAAGGGCTCATCAGAATGTGTAGCTTCAACCTGCTGCCCCCCTCATGCTCCGACGAGGCTTCAAAGCAGCTGCCAACATCAAACAATGAAACAGCCCGAGTGTCCCGGACCTCACGAGCGAGCGTCAGTCCTTGAGGCTTTTATACGGCAAGTTCCAATGTTTGCTAACACAAATTTTAATGACGTGAACACAAACACTTGTATGCGCATCCATATTCATGCTGAATTCATATTCAAACTGTGGCTGTGTTGTGTTAATCTCGCGGAGAAGAGGCAGCAGGCCCCCCCGAGGGTTAGCGCTTAGCTAAGCTAATCAAATCAACAACAGGAACAGTGGTGCATCTTCAGCCCATTATATAAACATTAATAAACATATACACCCACACACACTCCACATGCACACATATTTGTTTTGTACATGGTATTTGTTAACATTTTAAATCCTCTCTCATTAGCCTAGCTCTGGAGCGTGGGCGGTGAGCTAAATGTAGATCCTCTCTGACATAACTTGTGTTTTCATACGACTTACAGCGAAAAAATGAGAGAGTGTGTTTGCTTGAAAGTGTGTCTGTAGGCTAAGAGAGCATTTAGATTCATATTTAATGCAAACGCTTCTTAATTGGCCCTCCATACTCGTCATTAGCAGCATTTGGAGAAAGAAGCCGGGTTAAGGCGCCATGCAGCTTCACCCAGAGGTCTTCACAGGTCCACCAGGTTCACGGCCTCATCAGGTCCAAAACCATACTCAGTGATATTGTGTATTGTGTTTTGTCGTTGTACTAAATTAAATCCAGCTGATGCTTTCTTTCATTCCAGGATACATTTTGTTTATTTTTGGGAACACATAGCAACATCGGTGTTCCCTGTGTGTTCCTTAGTGTAATTTAACTGGTTGAGGGAAGAAAAAAAAAAACATTTTGGAAGAGGACCCATTTTCCCATGGGCTGTACTGTATGTCCCTGTGTTGTAGTTTGAAAGCTTGAATCATAACAGAAACACAAAATCTGGACAACAACAGGCACAAACAAATAGTTATCTAACCTCTGAATTTAGCCAGGTCATAAAGTCATGTTCTGATACACACACACACACACACATACCCAGCCACCCTTTCCTGGTAATAGAGCAGTTTGTCAGGCAAAGAAACTTCTAGGAAACGGTCTTTATAGAGCACACATGTTGTAATTGCTCAGTGTGATGATTGCCCATGACGGGATGATTGGGATGTTATAAAAGAACTGCTCCAAGAGAAATAAACAGATCCTCGATTCACAAGCCGTAGTCTCTGTCTGACTGTTCAAGAGCATTGACTCTTCTACATAATGGCGCAGCGAGCAGGGTTTGTCGCTTAAATAACAACAGAAGACTGGACTTTGAAGAAAAGGACGAGTTCAAGATCGCCGTGGGTCTGTAACAACTTTGCAATGCTCACAGATTAGAATGATTCTGGAAAGGTTGCCATCGAAAAGACTCTGTCGTAAAATACAACTGATGAAGAGTCGCGGACAATGGACATTAAGAAACAATGATGGGATGATTGGGATGTTATAAAAGAACTGCTCCAAGAGAAATAAACAGATCCTCGATTCACAAGCCGTAGTCTCTGTCTGACTGTTAAAGAGCATTTACTCTTCTACACATGTCTACCTTCCTCTGAAGAAGTGTTTCTGGATGTCATGTTCGGTCCATTTTGGTAGCAGGATTAGACCTGTGAAGACCTTCATCTTCATCACTTTCACTTTGGAATGGGGAGTTAAAAGTCTTGATTGATTCATGTTAAAATATAGCCTTTAATATTTGAATTTTGATTATTGTAAACATTTCAAACTTCTCACAGCAGTTTGTCTCCGTCATGTTCACACGGTTCAGAACAGCTCGTCTTTTGGGATGTCATAGTATTAAGGTGTCTGTTTGCACCGTGTTATTCACGGCGCTACATGGTTTTTTTTCCAGCAGTTGTATCGTCTACCTCCCGCAGCGATCGGCTGTTGAAGCCCTCTTCACTGATGTTCAGGACGAAGAACGTCTTCAGATGGGAGCACTACAGCTCCGTCTCTCTCACACTCAATTATGGGTGTGACATCTGTCCTGACTGACAGCACGCTACAGAGTGTGACTGTGACTGTGTTTGTGTTACTGTGTGTGTGTGTGTGTGTGTGTGTGTGTGTGTGTGTGTGTGTGTGTGTGTGTGTGTGTGTGTGTGTGTGTGTGATGGTGGGTTCAAGTGGCAGCTATGTTATTGAGCAGGAAGCTCTGTCCGCTAAAAGTAGATGAGATGTGCGAGGACAGACATGGTGATAAAATCTCTTTCCATTTGGAGTCCGGCCTGGTCGGCAGCTTAGAGCCACTATGTGTTTACACACACACACACACACACAGACAAACACACACAGAGACACACACACACACACATTCATTTACTATTACATTCCCCCCTCTTTCATTCTTTCTGAGAGGTGATGGTGAGGCGGGGGGGGGGAGGGGGGGGGGGGGGAGCAGAGAGAGCTGAAGTGTCACAGCAAGGAGAGACAAGACAGATAAAAATGTTCGAGTCAGACGGAGGCCTCTGCTCCCAATCAGAGCACAGAGACAGAAATACAACTTCCCCCCGTCTATTCATCTGCTCTTCTTCTTCCTCTTTTCCCTCCAGTACATCTAACTATAACTTCCTTGTTCGACATAAAACTTCCCCCGGAATATTTGTCTATTCTGGAAAAAAAAAAAAAGACGGCTATCTTGATATATTTTTTCTTTCTTTTCCTCCCTCGTCCGTCTTTATTCAACCACTGCATCCCCTCTGAAGGAGTTCACTCGTCTTTGTGAATCACCTCCAGTGATGAAGCTCGATGAACAGCTGTATTGACAAAACCATATACCTGCATGAGCAACACCCGAGACAAGGCAGGGGACCGAGGATGAATCTGCTCAGGCGCTTTGGGATGAAGAGGATTCAGATGAGGAGAGAGAGAAAAGGCAAAAGAGAGAGAGAAAGACGGGGGGGGGGGGGGGGGGGGGTAACAGGGAGGAGAGTGAGGGTGGAGGGTTTCGGTGTCACCCCATGAGAAGATGAAATGAATGTGAGATGACATCTCCACATTCGGTCTATCTCATTAAGTGAAGTAGAAGAAGAAGAGTGCAACTTGGCAGCGCCGGCTCCCTCATGAAAAGAAAAGGCAGGGGAGGGACACAAATCAGACACACATGCACACACACACACACACACACACACACACACACACACACACACACAACGCTGAGCTCAGCAGAAGCATGATTCAGCCACTCTTACTCTGTGTGTATGTTTTAGCAGTGAGCAGACTCAGCTATGCTACTGCAAAATAAACACACAAAACTAAATAAATACACTTTGTGAGCTTCACAGATTTCAGGCTCTCAGTTTCACCAGGTGAAATGATTCATTTTCTGAAATAAGGGCGCTGGTGGTGCAGTGGTTAGTGCACGCGCCCCATGTATGGAGGCTGTAGTCCTCCAAGCGGGTGGCCCAGGTTCAAATCCCACCTGTGGAATTTTTCCACTTTCCTGCATGTCATTCCCTACTCTCTCTCTCTGATTTCCGATTCTATCCACTGTCCTGTCTCTCCAATAAAAGGCACAAAAAGCCCCAAAAAATAAATCAAAAATAAAATACAAAATAATAAAACACAATAGAATGATAAAGCGTGACTGAAGAAATGCACTATTTTGCTGCGGCTCGTTCTGAAAATGATTCGCCCCAACAGTATCCCTCCTCCTTAATTGAAATTCCCAGGTCTCCTCTCTTGCCTGATTCTCTGTTAGCCTCCTCCATTTGTGCTGGCTAATTGCATTTAGAACTTGTATGGCGGTTTGTAACTGCATTAACCTTCCCAGTCACATCAGGCGGAGACTATTTAAAAAAAACGCACCCCTATAGCTCCGCTTGTATTGTGGGTAATGCCTCGGGGAGGTGTAACCAATCACATTGGTGTGGAGAGGAAGAGCTCATCATTTATTGGTCACACGCTCCATTCAGCATGGTGCAGCTTCTGTCCCACATTCCTCTCTTTTCCAATTTCCTCATTTCTGCCTTTTCCACACAATCCAGCTCACTTTCTTTTCTTCAAATTCACTCACTGCCAACCTTCATTTTTCTGCTGTCACACGTCTGAAGATCAACGTTTTCTTCCTCGTCTGTTTTGTGTTTGCATTAAATAACAGGAAGAAGCAAAAAAAAAAAAAAAAGAAGAGAAAGAAAAGCTTTTGTTTGAAATTCACTGAGGCTTTGGTTTTCCTGTGCTATTACTACATTACTACAGGAAGGGGAATGGATGACTGCTGCCAAATGCGGAGGCTGGAATTCTGACTATGTGCCAGCTTGGTGACTCCTGTGGTGCTTTCTAGTACAGCGAGGGTAGAAGAAGTAAGAGCAGTATGAGGCTTGTTGTTCTGTTGGACTCGTTCGCACACAGGCTGGTGCGTAGGATAAGGACAGCCATGATGGCCGTGTCAGGCTGTTGTCCTTTTATCTTCTGCAATCTGATTTGTAGCAGGAAGTCATACACACACACACTATGCTCGTTCAAACACACACTCTCACACTCTACACGTTGAGATCGGCTCAGCAGGTCGCTGAGATCAAAGTAAAGGAGGTGAGCTCAGAGGAACTCCAAGTGACCTTTGTCCATAAGAAGCTTCAACACAGCCAGGTTAAAAACAGACTGGTGTAAATCAGTGAACTTCTTCTTGTGATTAAAGATAAAACAGACAAATCTAAGTACTTTGGTCTTTTTTAGATTCTCTGATTTTTTTTAATTTTCAAAATCCAAAACAGAAAAACAACCGGCAACCAGAATTGACATTTTTAGACACTTCAAATCCATTATTACCACTTGACCTTTTCTGAAGATTATTTCCTTTTTAATATAGATGGAAATGGAAATAACAGGAGCAAAATGTGAGAAACGCAAACGACACTTACTCGGGTGAAACGAAACACATTTAAGCCTCTGGGAAATAATTAATTTAGATTTAATTTAATTTTTTTTAATTGAATTACATTATTTTAATCAATTTCCAATGAAGGACACTCGTTCTACCAGAAAGTCTGCAGCACAAAATCAAAAGGGAAAATAACCTTTCTCCAATATGCAACCATTCCATTCTGAAGAGAAAAAAACAAAGCAGGATTTCTATAAATGTTTCCTTTCTTTCCTGCAGACACAGTGTGGTTCACAGCTCCAGGCTCCGGAACTCAAGTGTCAATCAAAGAGCCACAAAACACAGAAAAAGTGAAACACTGATGCATTAATATGACATTTGAGAGACATTTCCCTTTATTACGATGAGCATGTCAGATTTGATTTTTCCCCTCTCAGCTTGTCAATCCCTATAAGTGAAGCAGTTTAAACAGCGGCTCTAAAATGCAACAGCAAAGTGGACACACACAGTTTAATGAGTGGTAGAAATTTATGGAGTGTTTCAATGGTTTAAAAGGCAGTTTGTGCTTAAAGCTCATGTGAGGAACTTTCAGTTTTAGGGCTTTCACACTTGTATGTGTGTATGCAAACTTCACCCGGAGTTTCTCCTGCCAGATCCCGAGTATTTTTTTCTGCAGCAAGTCCGAGTGAGCTGATGTGAGAATGCCGCAGGATATTCTCTGGAGAATTCAGCTGGAGCCAATAGGAGGGGGAGTGATGTTTCTATGTGACTGCTGCACTGTTCATAGAGTGTCTGCACGCGACCACTACGATCTCCGTGCTCTAATTAAACGTCTGCATTCTGTTTTCTGTTGGTCAGTTTGTTGTTCTCCTCTCTTTAGTGGATGTTGTCATTCCATTGGATTACACATAGCATTGATATAAAGACAAATATTCTCATTATAGCGTCGTGTAGCGGACTCTGTTGCATCGTCCTGCTACTTAGCTGCTGTACTTTTACATCACGTCTAACCTCAGGAGACTTTAAAGTCAAATATTATCAGTTTTAAGTAAACTGTAAACACAAATCAATCAAACTTTATTTGTAAAGTACTTTTCATACAACAATGTATCCCAAAGTGCTTTACATCAACATCTAATCAAACAACAACAACATGACTCCCCTCCCCCACCCCCCCCCATCCCACAGTCCAAAAACTAAGGTAAAAATAACTCGATAAGAACGAGTACTGAGGAAACACTATCATTTATTCTGAGTGAGGAAACACACGAGGTTCAAAATGTAATAAAACTAGATGAAATGAGATTCAGTTAAAACAACAGAGGCAGGCCAAAAGATGTATTTATATCAAATTGTGTCTCTGGCCATCTCATTGGCGTAAATCCAAAATTCACCCTCGTTTTAGCTCTATTTTTGGTCTCCACCGACTCCTCAGGGAAATCATTTTCTATTTAGCTGCAGAATTCAGTGGACACCAGCTAGTCACTTCCTTGTTTCCCTGCTGTTTCCATGCTGTGCAGGTAGAGTACAGAGGGATTTTTAGTGTTATCTTAACTGCCTGCAGCTGCTGGAAACAAGGCTGATGAGACTGTCGGGACTGAAGCAAAACAGTTCAGCAGTGGGCCGTAAAACCCTGAACTGAGAGGAATTATGAAGCTCTGCGTGTCTGAGGGGAATGCAGAATTGGGTGATGATTCTTTTTGGGGGCAATTTGAAATTAGGTTTTTACATTACAGGACGATTCACTCTAAATATGAAAACATTAATTGCAAAAGAATCATGTTTCATTTACAAACCTTAAAATACGCCATTCTGCCTTTTCCTGAGGGACAAAACAGAAATGTCTCATCTTAACGCTGTTTTTATTTAAGAAATATATTTCCTCGTACCTCAGTATCACTGCTTTTATATTTAGTGGTGGCCAATTATTCTTTCCATGTGTGTAATATACTGTAGCTGCACTGCCTAAAGCCGTATTAGCGATGAGTGGAGCTATAGCTTTATTTGATTTATCGAAGTTTAGTGTCACAGTTAGTGAAAAGAAAAGACAACAAACACTTTATCTTTGTGCTTTCCCGGTATACATACAGAAGGAGAGATCATTTTTCAAGGTTATATACCACATGCACACGAGGTGTCTGATTACATGTGAAGGACAATACAACAACTGAAAAACACAGCGTCACGGTATCGGGGGGAAAAGTGTGTCATGGTGCAGAGCAGAAAGCGTTTTCCTCCTCGGGCAGCAGGTATTAAGTTCCACGTTAAAGCCTCCCCTGCTCTTTGTACGGAGAGGTGACAGTAGATGAAACACATCCCTGTGAGTAAGCCTCCTTAATGCAGCACTCAGGACACAGATTACTGCACGGCCTTCTAGTCCTACAATTAACCCAAACACACACTGCTTTTTACCCTATCTCATATCCTTCCTCCTTCCCCCCCCACCTTCCCTCCCTGCTTGTGTCCTCTGCATCACGTCTCAAGGTTTCTTTTTTTAATACAACAGAGCGAGAGCGTGTCAGAGAAAGAGGCCACGGCTGATGAATGGAGACAGACAGATGACAGAGTGAACGACAGGAGAGGAGGGGCGAGAGAAAAGACGAGGTATTGTTTGACCCTCAACCGTCCAAAGAAGGCATGCAGCTGCTGGGCTTTGTGAGGGGGGGCGTACTGCTGCGTACCCCTGACCTCTGGAAACTGGGTTAAGAGGTTAAAGACACAGAGAGGGTCAGATAACAAAGTCCCCGAACACCTCGGCTCTCACGCGCATCGCTATAAATACAGAGAGCTATCAGCAGCGTCCTGCACCCTGACCCACATTCACATCACAAACTGCTTATTCTAGGAATTAGAACTGCTGAGTCCCTTTAAAGACACATTATTTAATACAAACTGGAAGCACTATCGATCTGTTAAGTGGACTTTAACTTTTTGTTCTGCAGCTGAAAAAAAAACCTATTTCTCTCCCATACAGCCAATGAGAAATGAGTTTGCACCTTGACCCTGAGAGTGAGGTCAGGCCCCGCAAAGCAGGAAGTTATAAAGGGAATAGAACTCCCCGACTATGACAGCTGTGTCTTCAAGTAGTGTGAGGGCCTGCTGGGTATTTCTGAAAAAATGTGTGTGTGTGTGTAAAGGAGAGAGAGAGAGATCGGAGTAGGAGGAGGAAACAGTAATTAGTGCTGCTGTTTGAAACATATCGTGTACATGATTGGTACAGCTCAGGGCGAGGAAGGAATATACTAGATGTGGAAAACAGGAGGTATCTGTTTGTGTTTGTGTGTGTGTGTGTGTGTGTGTGTGTGTGTGTGTGCATGGGGGGGAAGCGTGCTTATGTGAGTAAGAATGACAAAGCTAGAGAAAAATAGAATTAGGTTTTCCCCGTGCAGCTGGGAATTATAATCTGACACTTCCTCTCACACTGCTCACACTGTGTTTGGTCACCTAATGGCTGTTTTCTTAGATTTTCTTTTTTAAGGCTTTATTTATGACAATCTCCAACAAGACATCACAGTTTACAAAACCGAAAAGCAAGTTTTTTTAATAATATATACTGTATAGCTTATTTTCTTTTTAAAGGCAAACCTTTGGGAAACACTGGTTCCAAAATAGGTTCACTGGAGTTTTTTTTTTTCTTCTGGTGGCCATCGGTAAATATGATGAATTTACCATGTCTACTATCTGCACTGTACTTGTTGAGTTAATTAAGGAAACAGGATACTTGTAAGACTCACAGAGCATGAGAGGGGTTTAACAGGAGGTCAGGGGTCAACATCCAGCCTTTAAAATATTGTGAACACCAAACTAAGTTCTGATGTGTTGCTGATGAACACTGAGATGGATGCCATCAATTATTGGTGAAATCAAAAAGTACCAATTTGTTAATTTAACAAAGTTCACACTAATGAAGCTTTATGACAACAAAGGAAGTACCTCTCTGAGACAGGAGCCCCTCTTGACAACATGGTGTTCATTAGTGTGTTGTGTTCAGTGTGTTGTGTTCAGTGTTTATCAGTGTGTTGTGTTCAGTGTTTATCAGTGTGTTGTGTTCAGTGTTTATCAGTGTGTTGTGTTCAGTGTTTATCAGTGTGTTGTGTTCAGTGTTTATCAGTGTGATGTGTTCAGTGTTTATCAGTGTGTTGTGTTCAGTGTTCAGTGTTCATCAGTGTGATGTGTTCAGTGTTCAGTGTTTATCAGTGTGTTGTGTTCAGTGTTTATCAGTGTGATGTGTTCAGTGTTCATCAGTGTGTTGTGTTCAGTGTGTTGTGTTCAGTGTTTATCAGTGTGATGTGTTCAGTGTTTATCAGTGTGATGTGTTCAGTGTTCATCAGTGTGATGTGT
Organism: Labrus bergylta; assembly: GCF_963930695.1. Classification (NCBI taxonomy): domain Eukaryota; kingdom Metazoa; phylum Chordata; class Actinopteri; order Labriformes; family Labridae; genus Labrus; species Labrus bergylta. Next base: position 1,173,582 of record NC_089207.1, on the reverse strand, counting down.
TCAGTGTTTATCAGTGTGATGTGTTCAGTGTTTATCAGTGTGTTGTGTTCAGTGTTCATCAGTGTGTTGTGTTCAGTGTTTATCAGTGTGATGTGTTCAGTGTTTATCAGTGTGTTGTGTTCAGTGTTCAGTGTTTATCAGTGTGTTGTGTTCAGTGTTCAGTGTTTATCAGTGTGTTGTGTTCAGTGTTTATCAGTGTGATGTGTTCAGTGTTCATCAGTGTGATGTGTTCAGTGTGTTGTGTTCAGTGTTTATCAGTGTGTTGTGTTCAGTGTTTATCAGTGTGTTGTGTTCAGTGTTTATCAGTGTGTTGTGTTCAGTGTTTATCAGTGTGTTGTGTTCAGTGTGTTGTGTTCAGTGTTTATCAGTGTGATGTGTTCAGTGTTTATCAGTGTGATGTGTTCAGTGTTCATCAGTGTGATGTGTTCAGTGTTTATCAGTGTGTTGTGTTCAGTGTTTATCAGTGTGATGTGTTCAGTGTTTATCAGTGTGATGTGTTCAGTGTTGATCAGTGTGATGTGTTCAGTGTTTATCAGTGTGTTGTGTTCAGTGTTTATCAGTGTGATGTGTTCAGTGTTTATCAGTGTGTTGTGTTCAGTGTTCAGTGTTTATCAGTGTGTTGTGTTCAGTGTTTATCAGTGTGTTGTGTTCAGTGTTTATCAGTGTGTTGTGTTCAGTGTTCATCAGTGTGATGTGTTCAGTGTTTATCAGTGTGATGTGTTCAGTGTTTATCAGTGTGTTGTGTTCAGTGTTTATCAGTGTGATGTGTTCAGTGTTTATCAGTGTGTTGTGTTCAGTGTTCATCAGTGTGATGTGTTCAGTGTTTATCAGTGTGATGTGTTCAGTGTTTATCAGTGTGATGTGTTCAGTGTTTATCAGTGTGTTGTGTTCAGTGTTTATCAGTGTGATGTGTTCAGTGTTTATCAGTGTGTTGTGTTCAGTGTTCAGTGTTTATCAGTGTGTTGTGTTCAGTGTTTATCAGTGTGATGTGTTCAGTGTTTATCAGTGTGTTGTGTTCAGTGTTCAGTGTTTATCAGTGTGTTGTGTTCAGTGTTCAGTGTTTATCAGTGTGTTGTGTTCAGTGTTTATCAGTGTGTTGTGTTCAGTGTTCAGTGTTTATCAGTGTGTTGTGTTCAGTGTTTATCAGTGTGTTGTGTTCAGTGTTCAGTGTTTATCAGTGTGTTGTGTTCAGTGTGATGTGTTCAGTGTTTATCAGTGTGTTGTGTTCAGTGTGTTGTGTTCAGTGTTCAGTGTTTATCAGTGTGATGTGTTCAGTGTGTTGTGTTCAGTGTTTATCAGTGTGTTGTGTTCAGTGTTTATCAGTGTGTTGTGTTCAGTGTGTTGTGTTCAGTGTTTATCAGTGTGATGTGTTCAGTGTTTATCAGTGTGATGTGTTCAGTGTTTATCAGTGTGATGTGTTCAGTGTGATGTGTTCAGTGTTTATCAGTGTGTTGTGTTCAGTGTTTATCAGTGTGATGTGTTCAGTGTGATGTGTTCAGTGTTTATCAGTGTGATGTGTTCAGTGTTTATCAGTGTGTTGTGTTCAGTGTTTATCAGTGTGATGTGTTCAGTGTGATGTGTTCAGTGTTTATCAGTGTGTTGTGTTCAGTGTTTATCAGTGTGATGTGTTCAGTGTGATGTGTTCAGTGTTTATCAGTGTGTTGTGTTCAGTGTTTATCAGTGTGTTGTGTTCAGTGTTCAGTGTTTATCAGTGTGTTGTGTTCAGTGTTTATCAGTGTGTTGTGTTCAGTGTGTTGTGTTCAGTGTTTATCAGTGTGTTGTGTTCAGTGTTCAGTGTTTATCAGTGTGTTGTGTTCAGTGTTCAGTGTTTATCAGTGTGTTGTGTTCAGTGTTTATCAGTGTGTTGTGTTCAGTGTGTTGTGTTCAGTGTTTATCAGTGTGTTGTGTTCAGTGTTCAGTGTTTATCAGTGTGTTGTGTTCAGTGTTTATCAGTGTGTTGTGTTCAGTGTGTTGTGTTCAGTGTTTATCAGTGTGATGTGTTCAGTGTGTTGTGTTCAGTGTTTATCAGTGTGATGTGTTCAGTGTGTTGTGTTCAGTGTTCATCAGTGTGTTGTGTTCAGTGTTCAGTGTTTATCAGTGTGTTGTGTTCAGTGTTCAGTGTTTATCAGTGTGTTGTGTTCAGTGTTTATCAGTGTGTTGTGTTCAGTGTGTTGTGTTCAGTGTTTATCAGTGTGTTGTGTTCAGTGTTCAGTGTTTATCAGTGTGTTGTGTTCAGTGTTTATCAGTGTGTTGTGTTCAGTGTGTTGTGTTCAGTGTTTATCAGTGTGATGTGTTCAGTGTGTTGTGTTCAGTGTTTATCAGTGTGATGTGTTCAGTGTTTATCAGTGTGTTGTGTTCAGTGTGTTGTGTTCAGTGTTTATCAGTGTGTTGTGTTCAGTGTGTTGTGTTCAGTGTTTATCAGTGTGATGTGTTCAGTGTGTTGTGTTCAGTGTTTATCAGTGTGATGTGTTCAGTGTTTATCAGTGTGTTGTGTTCAGTGTGTTGTGTTCAGTGTTTATCAGTGTGTTGTGTTCAGTGTGTTGTGTTCAGTGTTTATCAGTGTGATGTGTTCAGTGTTTATCAGTGTGATGTGTTCAGTGTTTATCAGTGTGATGTGTTCAGTGTTTATCAGTGTGATGTGTTCAGTGTTTATCAGTGTGATGTGTTCAGTGTTTATCAGTGTGATGTGTTCAGTGTTTATCAGTGTGATGTGTTCAGTGTTTATCAGTGTGATGTGTTCAGTGTTTATCAGTGTGATGTGTTCAGTGTTTATCAGTGTGATGTGTTCAGTGTTTATCAGTGTGTTGTGTTCAGTGTTCATCAGTGTGATGTGTTCAGTGTTCATCAGTGTGTTGTGTTCAGTGTGTTGTGTTCAGTGTTTATCAGTGTGATGTGTTCAGTGTTTATCAGTGTGATGTGTTCAGTGTTTATCAGTGTGTTGTGTTCAGTGTGTTGTGTTCAGTGTTTATCAGTGTGTTGTGTTCAGTGTGTTGTGTTCAGTGTTTATCAGTGTGATGTGTTCAGTGTTTATCAGTGTGATGTGTTCAGTGTTTATCAGTGTGATGTGTTCAGTGTTTATCAGTGTGATGTGTTCAGTGTTTATCAGTGTGATGTGTTCAGTGTTTATCAGTGTGATGTGTTCAGTGTTTATCAGTGTGATGTGTTCAGTGTTTATCAGTGTGTTGTGTTCAGTGTTCATCAGTGTGATGTGTTCAGTGTTCATCAGTGTGTTGTGTTCAGTGTGTTGTGTTCAGTGTTTATCAGTGTGTTGTGTTCAGTGTTTATCAGTGTGTTGTGTTCAGTGTTTATCAGTGTGTTGTGTTCAGTGTTTATCAGTGTGTTGTGTTCAGTGTGATGTGTTCAGTGTTTATCAGTGTGTTGTGTTCAGTGTGTTGTGTTCAGTGTTTATCAGTGTGATGTGTTCAGTGTTTATCAGTGTGATGTGTTCAGTGTTTATCAGTGTGTTGTGTTCAGTGTTTATCAGTGTGTTGTGTTCAGTGTGATGTGTTCAGTGTTTATCAGTGTGTTGTGTTCAGTGTGATGTGTTCAGTGTTTATCAGTGTGTTGTGTTCAGTGTGATGTGTTCAGTGTTTATCAGTGTGATGTGTTCAGTGTTTATCAGTGTGTTGTGTTCAGTGTTTATCAGTGTGTTGTGTTCAGTGTTTATCAGTGTGATGTGTTCAGTGTTTATCAGTGTGTTGTGTTCAGTGTGATGTGTTCAGTGTTTATCAGTGTGTTGTGTTCAGTGTTTATCAGTGTGATGTGTTCAGTGTTTATCAGTGTGTTGTGTTCAGTGTTTATCAGTGTGATGTGTTCAGTGTTTATCAGTGTGTTGTGTTCAGTGTTTATCAGTGTGTTGTGTTCAGTGTTTATCAGTGTGTTGTGTTCAGTGTTTATCAGTGTGTTGTGTTCAGTGTTTATCAGTGTGTTGTGTTCAGTGTGATGTGTTCAGTGTTTATCAGTGTGTTGTGTTCAGTGTTTATCAGTGTGATGTGTTCAGTGTTTATCAGTGTGATGTGTTCAGTGTTTATCAGTGTGTTGTGTTCAGTGTTTATCAGTGTGATGTGTTCAGTGTTTATCAGTGTGTTGTGTTCAGTGTTTATCAGTGTGATGTGTTCAGTGTTTATCAGTGTGTTGTGTTCAGTGTTCAGTGTTTATCAGTGTGTTGTGTTCAGTGTTTATCAGTGTGTTGTGTTCAGTGTTTATCAGTGTGTTGTGTTCAGTGTTTATCAGTGTGATGTGTTCAGTGTTTATCAGTGTGATGTGTTCAGTGTTTATCAGTGTGATGTGTTCAGTGTTCATCAGTGTGATGTGTTCAGTGTTCATCAGTGTTCAGTGTTCAGTGTTTATCAGTGTGTTGTGTTCAGTGTGATGTGTTCAGTGTTTATCAGTGTGATGTGTTCAGTGTTTATCAGTGTGTTGTGTTCAGTGTTTATCAGTGTGTTGTGTTCAGTGTTTATCAGTGTGATGTGTTCAGTGTTTATCAGTGTGTTGTGTTCAGTGTGATGTGTTCAGTGTTTATCAGTGTGTTGTGTTCAGTGTTTATCAGTGTGATGTGTTCAGTGTTTATCAGTGTGTTGTGTTCAGTGTTTATCAGTGTGATGTGTTCAGTGTTTATCAGTGTGTTGTGTTCAGTGTTTATCAGTGTGTTGTGTTCAGTGTTTATCAGTGTGTTGTGTTCAGTGTTTATCAGTGTGTTGTGTTCAGTGTTTATCAGTGTGTTGTGTTCAGTGTGATGTGTTCAGTGTTTATCAGTGTGTTGTGTTCAGTGTTTATCAGTGTGATGT
>NC_089207.1:1136295-1163795 GCF_963930695.1 Labrus bergylta | reverse complement strand
TGCTGCGGCCCACACTTTGGGCAGCTCTGCCCTAGACGATATTTGCCTCCAGAAACGGCCAACCGGCCAATCACTCAGTTACTCCAGTGTTTCCAGCAGTTAGCGTTAAACAACTTCCAGCCAGATGGGGGCGCCAATGGCAGAGCGGTTAGTTTGCGAGCCCCGTGTACATGAGAGGGCGACCCAGGTTTGAATCCGACCTGTGGCTACTCGTTCCCCTCTCCCTCATTTCCCACTCTATCCACTGTCCTGCCTCTTAAATAAAAGGCGAAAAAAAGCCCCAAAATAAATCTTGGGAGGAAAACCAACTCCCAGCAAAGACTTTGATTTCTCTGTGTACTTTTATTTACAGTCTAACCAGCAAGCCGATAAGCTGCCGGGTGTTGAAGAACAAAAGTGAAGCAAAAATGTGCCCCTCCAGTTAGCCAAGTAAATGCCATCATTTGTCAGTTCATTACATCCCCCATAGGAGCCCCCACTCAACTCTGGGTCTGAAGTTTACTAACATAACAACATCATTATGCAGATTTTTAAAAAAGTAAAGCTGTAAACTTTGACGGCCCTGTCCTCTCAGAACACTCGTTTGTTGACTGGAGATCAGGTGGATCATTCCTGAGTGGTTTTTACGACACAAAGTCAAACAGTTTGAACCTTCAAGTTGACATTTTGGATCCGGAAAAGATCGTTAGCTGCACTTGCATTCAGTCGTGTTTATAGAGGTTAATATAAAGTCAACAGATTACAGCCAATGGGCACTGGGATGTCATTATTGCCGTGTGGTGTGTGTGAGAGTGAGACCTCTGTGTGAGTGTGAGGATCTTTGATGCTGCTGCAGGTGGAGATCGGGGATCAGCTGGAGGGAGGACGCCGCCGTCATTGGTCGAAACTCTTTAAGGCCTGCTGGGATCCTCAGCAAGAGGGGCGTGTGTTAAACTGACAGCAGCAGCTCGTTGTCCCTCGGCCTCCAAACTTATATAGTTGTTAAAGCCTCGTTCTTTAATCGTTCGTTAGCTCTAAAAATTGTGTTTTTCTTGTTGAGTCATTATTTTGTTTGAGAAGCAGTTTACCGCCATTTTCTTTTGTGCTCACTTTTTAGACTGTTTTTGGTTTTGTTAAAAAGTTATGTTTAGAGATTGTCTTTTGTTTGGTAGGAGTTTGAATTTGCCCCCCCCCCCCAGACGGGTGCGTAACAACTGCAGATCGTGTCTCGCCTGCTTCTGCTCTGTGTTTGGACTGTTGTTTTTTGCCCTGCATAGACCAAATCCTGCCGACGCGTGATTGGTCAATGATACTCTGACAACAAACCTCCTGCAAACAGAAACCAGAACACTTCCAGAACTGAAAAATCCAGACACCCAACAAGTATGGATTTGACATTTCATGTAGAAACTGTAGATAGGTAGAAGATAACAAAGGTTTTTTTTTTTTTGCTATTGTGAAGAGGTTCAGCAGACTTCCCTTTGGACTCCTTCTGCACACACTGCTGTAAAACCAGAGGTCACACGCTGCTGACAGCTGGACCCTGACATTTCAAAAAGTCAGTCAACACTAGAGACTCCCACACAGAGCAAACACTCTGGATTCATAAACTGAGATATAAAGAAAGCCTCAAGTAAAGGGCTCTCTTGCAGGAATCTGGTCAAGCATGTTAAACACTCGGTAAGAATCTGACTCAGGCCTCTCGGTTCCCCCGTTCCTCCTCACTGTGATCTTAGTGTGCTAATCTGGCGGCACCCAGTCTACCCACATCCTGCTCAGATCAGGTCAGCGCTGTACCGCTGCATCACTGCTTCTCATGTTGCAGCTACTCATCTGGCACTGCTGGAAACATATTACTCATACATCCTTAAAAAACCTCCACCACTGTGTGTTGGTGCACTAAGAGCTTTCCTCTGCCTGCCTGTCTCCTGTCATCATCCTGAAAACAAGCTGCCTCCTCCTTCCTTCTGATTACCCTCCCTTCTTCCATGTTTCAGCCTTCATCAATCCTCTCCGCCCGTCCTACCCTGGCGCTCTCTCTCTCTCTCTCTCTCTCTCTCTCCCTTCTTCCCCTCAGTATATATTCCTGTCTCTTCTCTTGTGCCTCGCGGTTCCCTGCGTCTTTTCAGGCAGGATTTAAGCAGCTCTGTGAAACTTCAAAGTGCCCATCGCTCTGCAGGCTGTTTAGGAAAAAAAGGGCTGACAATGACATACCAAACCCTGCAGACCTCAAACTGATCGCTCTGTATTCCACCACTCTTCCACGATAATCCCTGCGCCCAGAAACCTCGCCCACTTCTTCACCTCGGGCTGCACCGCCTCGACCGCCAGAGCGCCCATATTTGCTCAACAAGGCCTCAGATTTTTCTATTATTAACACTCATCTCCATCTCTGCATACCACGGATGTCTCCCTCTCTTCCTCCCACCCTCGCTCGCTCGCTTTTTCTTTGGCTTCTGTCTCATCTCTCATCTCTGCTTGCCGGTCTTCCCACACAGATTGTTGACCGGACGAAGGAAACACGTCTCGATGCTGAATGACCACGAACAACCCCCCCCTATGACCTCACTTTTCATCAGCTGGTACTTACAGAGCAATGGGAGAAGATGACTCCAAACACACATACATGTACACACAGACACACACACACACAAAAAAACAGAAGCAGGGAAAGCTGCAAAGAGGATTATGCTAAGTGGAAGGGGGGGTTAAACACTAATCCAATCATTCGTGGTCAGTGTCTTAGTCTCAGAGGAAACAGCAGCGAGGCCGCTGGCGTTCGTGCCCACCACTCGCATCATCACCGTTCAGTGACACATGATAATTACACACCTAGAAGGTGTATAATAAAACCTCTGCGGGGGGGGAAGTTATACAGAGGACAGCCACAGCGGTGAGACGACGTGCTAATGTGAAGCATCTGAGCCGTCCACCAACTCTACATACCAGGATGTTATTCATGCTGACACTCAAAAACAGAGGAAAACTGTAAAATATGTGACAGTGAGGGGTGAGTATCTATATAAAAAAGACAGGTGGTATATATCAGAACTGTTCAGTATGAGTAGTCGTATGAGGAAAAACCCAAACCGCCGTTTGGTGTGGGGACATTTCAGTTTCAGCGTCGAAGAAAAGACTCTAAACAAAAAAAATATGACTGTTGTAGAAGAGTCAATGCTCTTTAACAGTCAGACAGAGACTACGGCTTGTGAATCGAGGATCTGCTTATTTCTCTTGGAGCAGTTCTTTTATAACATCCCAATCATCCCGTCATGGGCAATCATCACACTGAGCAATTACAACATGTGTGCTATATAAAGACCGTTTCCTAGAAGTTTCTTTGCCTGACAAACTGCTCTATTACCAGGAAAGGGTGGCTGGGTATGTGTGTGTGTGTGTGTGTGTGTGTGTATCAGAACATGACCTTATGACCTGGCTAAATTCAGAGGTTAGATAACTATTTGTTTGTGCCTGTTGTTGTCCAGATTGTGTGTTTCTGTTATGATTCAACCTTTCAAACATAATCCCCCCTTTGGGGGTTAACAAACAAACAATAACAGATCAACACATCATTACTTCCATAGTCATCAATATAAGGGCGAAAAACCTGGACCTGCTCCTTCACCAGGAAGATTCCCCTACGACCCCCAGAAAAGATCTATTTATCTTTAGGGCGATCACTCAAGGTTTATATTGATTTGCACAGATATATGTATTTAACAATGATTAACCACTTTACTAAAATGCATATAATGAATCAAACCATTTTTAAGCTTTTGTATGCATAAGCAAGACATTATTTTACACATGTTGCTCACTCTCTGTAGTGTTATGGAAACACTTTCCAGCTACAGAGGCTGTAATGTGACTAACATGAAGCTGCTGATTGTTGTCAGACGCAGACGGAGTGAGAGAGAAAGGAAAGAAGCAATGTACACAATGAAACATTGACGCTTTACCACCTGTTTCTGTGTTAAAGTCCTGGAAAAATATATAAATATATATCATTTAAATAGTTAAATGTCTTCCTATTTGTACAGAGGGTCTACATGGCACTACTTGAACCCTGTCTTCTTTATACACCATACACTGAAAACATTGACCAAAAAAATCTGAAGTTAGTTTTGAACCGTGGGCTGATGTATTGTTGCATCTCTGTTACATGTAGAAAAAATGGTTCTCTTGACACAGAGAAACTGTATGTGATGGTTTCATTTCAGTTTGACATCATTGTGTAGTGTCTTTTTGAGAATGGATAATCTGTCTTTTCACTGAGTCTGTGAATGCATCAGGAGAAAGAAAATGTGAATTTCTTGACTAAATAACTGAAGGGAATCAATATAAACACAAGGGACCAATTAATGATGCAAAAACTCAACATCTTCTGACAAGAAACACTTCTGGTCACTCCACATGAGAGATTTCTGTATTCCAGTTTCCCTCTTGTGTTTTTCTCACTAGTTTGATGTGTGACGCTCTCGTTTGAAAATAAAATGTCATGCAGCATGTGGAGAATCCGAAATGACTCACATTTTTTCATCGGATGGGATAGCAGTTGTAGAGTTTTCTGCATGTGGTGCTATAGCCAGCTGTCAATCAAACCTGAAGACACCATACCCACATGTTCCCTGAAGAAGCAAATGAGCCGAGTCTCTGGGAGTTAAACTAGCAAATAATGCTAACTCCTTACATTGTATTTATACACTTGATAAACAGAAAGGATATTTTGTGACAAAGTCATACTAAAGGTTTTGTAAGTACAATGTGTCTGTAACTGTATCCTGTAAATATTGGCCCTACTTAGTTTCAGTTCAAAAACCAAATGTGGTGGTACTGCTCACCCCTGCTGGTGTGCAAGTCTTCAACTTCTCTATGAAAACTTGTTTTGGGGAAAGTTGAAAGAGAGGGTGAATCTAAGTAACTACTAGCCTGGGAATTATAAATTAAATATGATCATGCATGCTAGACATACATGGGCCAAGTCAAAGGGACATAAAGACTCATCCCACTGATCTAAACTCGTGTGAAGATTCTCAGTGGCGAGGTGTAGCGACGAGGAAACCAAAGGACTGCATGTTGAGAGGAGAGAGAGAGGGAAAAGAGGAAAAGAGAGGAAGCTAAAGGAGAAAACGACAACTACCTCCAGGCTGCTGAACGCCACAAAAATGTAAAGCGCTAAGTGAATATAAAAGTATACTTGACTTCTGTTGCTGTACATGCTGAAAAATAAACGCCGGGGGAAGATGAAGAACATACCAGTATCTTCATCTCTTCTCTTCGCTTGGTTAACAATTCTCTCCCCCAAAAAAAAAAAAAAAATCACTCTGCGTCTTTCTCCCTCTAGGCCCCTGAAAGCATTTGACCCTGTTAACATCATTACCAGAGAGAGCATGAGTGCGAGGGAGACAGAGAGATTCCAATATGAGGAGAAACTGAAGGGAGGAAGATGAAAGTGGTAGAAAGAGGAGACATTTTCATGCAAGGGAGACTCTAACATTTACAGATATGAAGCACGGAGCAACATGAATCGTGCTTGTTTCATGAAATTGTGCAACAAAATAAAAACCTGCGTCAGCTTCATCATGTCTTTTTATCTTAATCATCAAAAATTTGACATATAACTCAGATCATCCTCGAGCAAAAAGTGAATATGTAGCTGCTCACTAATTGCACATGGCACCGGGTTGAGCATGACATCCAGATGCAAACTGAAAGACAGATTTACATCCTTTTGTCCAGAATAATGTCTTCAAATTCACGTAGCTGCAATCGGCTTCAGGCAGCATCAAATATTACAATTCAAGCCTCATGCTCTGTCCTCCCTGCAGTGATAATAATCATCTGCATGAGAATGTAGAAATCAGTCCAGCCAGGCTGTCATTAACAACCTCTGACCCTTCACCAGCTTCAAAACCTTACAAACAAATACAACATCCGCTGCCTGATTTATCAACCGGGATAAAGAAGACTGTGCATTTCTTGTATGCTAAAAAAAGAGCTTAATGGTTTTCAGCGTTCAAGGGAGAACTCTTGAGCTGCTGGAAGCTTGTCAGAGGAAAAAAAACAGGTGCAAATCTGTCTGTGCGAGTGTCTAACTTGGCGACAAACAGAGAAAAAGAGACTAAGTGTTCTGACTGTCATTAGAGAGCCGGTTACACAACAGCTGACGAACACTTACAACAACTGCCCATTACGTCCATGCAGCTCTAATCAGAGCGAGAACAAAAGGAGAGTTCATGAGCTTTCAGAGGAGTGGGAAGATGAAGTGGATATACTGTACATCTTCATTCTGTCTTTGTCTTTTGTAAGAGATTCAAGTGATATCAGTGCTACAGATACAGGGATTACAAGATAAAGACGGTAACATGGAGGGGAGAAACATTCAGGGAGTTTTTTTGTACGCTAGCTGTGTCGAGGAAGACTCCCCATCATGCTTTTCACCGCCTTAGAAGAGCAGGAAACTTAGCCAGAGGGCGAAGAGATAAACCAAACACGAGGAACCAAGATATGTACATTACAGTGAACACATTTTGGCTCTCAGTGAAACACCCACTATCTGAAAGTACAAAGAGCTAACATGTGAATTCAGCATGAAGCTCTTCACTGTCCCGCTCTTTTATAACTGGGACATGGATGTTTCTAAGGAGACTCATCTTTTTTTTACTTTGGTGCCAAAGTTTGATAAAAGAAAAAGTCTGATACCATGTGTGCACCTGATGAGGAGCTACAGCTAGCAAACCAGTGAGCATAGCCTAGCATAACGACTGGACAGGGTTAAACAACTGCTGCCACCAAACATCTCAGAATTCATTCTAAGAGATATTTAAGTTCTTGGGTATTTATTGACTGCAAAGATAGTTTTTTTTCTGAATCCTACCTGAAATTCACCTCAAAAGCTAACAGTAGTGGACTTCAGGAGAATGGAAGTTGGTAGCCTATGTTAGCTTTTGAGGAAGCTAGCTAACTAGCTGTTTTCTTGTGTCTCCAGTCGTTCATGCCCATAGCGGACGCCACTTCCAGGCTTGCGAGATGCAGCTACACGGCCGCCATCTTTGAAAGAAGGTGCCAGCCGCGGCTACAAATGAACAGCAGGAGGTCTTCATAACTTGACATGATAGGAATCGATTTTCAAGCCGTTTATTTTGTGACACAAATTAGACGAGTATTTATGATCAAGGATACTCGGGTGATATTAACAATGCAGGTTTTCATACTAAAATGCTCTACCCTATCAAAGATTAAGAATCATAGTAACATTTCTATTATAAAGGCTTTTATTAAGATTATTTAAAATGTCAAAAAAACATCTGCTCTACTCGAGATACTCGTGTCTTTCTGTATCATTGGGTTAACTGTAACTTAGATCAGGCACTTTAGGACTTTACATTTGTTCAGCTCTGAAGTCCGTTCTGATCTGCTGGACGTTGCAGGGTTTCTTCACGATCAGCTGAGCCCATGTTGCATGCTTCAAGGATAAGATGATGCATCGGAAATGCATTTAGGCCCAAGCTACGTGTTACTCAAGCTACTATCAACTTTGTTGTATTTATAAGTGAAGATAAATACAACAAATACAACAAATACAGTCAGCAGATTTTTATTTCAAGTGAATGCCACATGCTGAACATGTCTGCCTTTAGAGTAGAAATGTTGCTGTGATTCTTACTGCAGATGATTCAATAAATAAGAGAGCTTTTTGGTATGAAAACCTGCATTTCTAATTTCACTGAGTATCCTGGAGGATAAATACCCGTCTGAAATTTGTGACAAAACAAACAACTTGAGACAATAGATTACAATTTCGGCGAGTTATGAATATTTTAATTTTGGATAGACCTCCTGCCATCATATTCTTACATCGATTAGGAGCCGCTGACCCTTTACAACCCGTACTGCTCCTGTGAACAGAAGCGACTGATGCATCATCCACATGTATATATCTATGAATCATACCAAGGTTATCTCAGTAGCTATTCATTGTTATGATTCAACAATATTAAGATATTGGTTAATTTCACTTCAAAGTCTTTAAATGTGATTTTTCACACTTAAATGTAGAAATCAAGTATCTCCTCTGAAAATAACTCTGTGAGTCATGACTGTCTACAATGGGTGTAACACCCGAGTCCCACTGTCTGTGATGTTTTCAGAGTCCTATCTTCACTTTGTTTACATCGCCTGGACGGCCGGCTGACTCCTCCCCTCGTGTATAAAAGTTGTTTAATTGAGGGACTAGAGAAAAGAAGAATAACATACTGTACTCACTGCTTAACTGTGTTTCTAGATCACGCTCATTTCAGGTAAATTTACATGCAGTGTGAAGATACCAGCATAATAAAGATCGCTAGCATTAGCATGCTAACACAACAATGCAGCGCCAGTTGTTTTGGTTTCATGCTGGTGCTCAAGGGCGACATCTGCTGGATCAAAAAATCACATATAAAGCCTTTAAGCTTGTGTTGAGTCAAGTCTGTCAGGTTTCAATAAGTCAAGTCTGTGTTGAATCATCAGTAACTATCTGTGTGATTTAAAGTCTCCAGCTTTAAACAGGAACTCCTGCTTTGTGGAACACTTAGGTCATGCTATCCTCAATGCTAACAAGGCCTTATTTATTAGCCCCCCTGGGCTACAACAGTCATGACCCCACCTGCACTGTTGTTCTTCACAGCTGGTGAGACCAGGATGGAAGCAATTGGCTTAAAGGCTAATTCCAACATCTGTGTAAATGTATTACAATATGCTTCAGATGTCCGTGCCCACTATACTGTAAAGGCACAATACAGCGGAAAAGGGATTTTTCTCTGTGGGCTGATTCATATTTTCAGTTCATATCAGTTTCTGGCAGCGTTTCTCGATAGTGTCAACAACGTGGTGCAGATCATAATCTATCCTTTGTTGAACAGCTGCCTCTTCATCCTCCCTCCTACACCCTCAGCTGCTTCGTCTTCCTGTTTGACCCCAATGGGAGAACAGCTTCAGATTTCTTTTACTGTTTCATCCTGAGTGTTCATTTGAAGAAAAAAAAAAAAAGATAATTAGCAAACAAGATATCCCTCTGAACCTCAAAATAACATTTCATCAAGTCATTTTTTAAATTTCACATCACTGATGTCAAAACTTCTCGTCCAGTCGAGCTCCTGTTTATTGACTGCTATATGCAGCTTTATTGAACTGTCACTCAACATGGAGGTGTAAACACGATTACTCTCAAACTTAATAAGAGAATGATTGCACGACTGCCACTAAGCTTTGCAGCAGTGCAGCACAGTCAATAGGGAGGGAGTGTGTGCAGAGCTATAATTCAGTTAGCACAGTATAGTCACATATGGCACAGCTAGCTACAGTTGTATCTTGATGTCTAAATCTAATTAAAGGCTAAAAATTGTTTTTCACATTTGAGGACAGTTACTTACCAACTCTATTACGTTTGAATAATCCGACATCAGAAAGACAGTGAGAAACTGCAGATGGGTTTAGCCTCTGTCTAAAGGCCACAGTAACAAATTCAGATCACTTATTCAACTGCACAACGCCTACAGACATAAGAACAAGCAATGCCAGGCTCAACCAAATCTCACACACACACACACACACAAATCAGAAGCTCAAGAATATAGGCTGCTACATTATACAATAATAAACCATCCTATATATGGAGACAGTCATTTCCCTCGACCCTGCAGTTATCAATCAAAGATGCACATGAAGAAAATCAAGCACACCATACAGAACGTAATGAGAGTCTCCATTATTCTCCTCATGGATGGTCCTCATAACCAGTTGTTAAATTTAACCGTTGATTAATGAATAAATCGTTTTCATTTAAATGTGTTTATGCTTCTATAAATCTGTGTCAGTAATACTGATAGTGATTCTGGGTATTGTATAGCGTAGCTCTGAGTGTCACCTTTCCGTAGAGCCCAGAATGATGCATGTACGTCAAAGCGTTCAGGAGTAGCAGCCTTTCCATCCCAGGTATGTCATCATGGTTACCAAGGGTCCTTTTGGAGTCTCCAAATGGCACAGTTTGGAAACGCCTTGACATACCCGTAGAAAAACAGCTCTCAAACATTCATTTTTTGTGCTTTTGTTATCAAATTTGGACTTGAACTAGGTAAGGCTTTATGACACAGCTAAGGTCATCTGCTGGTTTTTGTTTAGAGAAACTATTCAGGCGGAATTAAAAATATTTTATTTTTTGTAGTTCCAGCTTGTATTATTCAATACCAGTAGTAACAACTGTGATTATGGCTGTTTGGGAAGAAACATCAGAGTGTTACCTTTCAACTGTGACCTTGTTTGGGCTTTAACTCTAAATGGTTCAAAAACAGCAGACAATTTACTTTGGGTATGTCTGGATAGGCGTTTTTGGCTTATTTTACAGGATCTCTAAGAGGTTTAACAGAGCATGCTTCTCACTAACATTTCAATTTGGTGTGGAGGCATGACGTAAAAGACAAATAGACGGATGTAGAAAAGTTTCAATAACACAGTTGTTGCATCGATGTAGCCGGGTCATTAAGAGCTCTGTAAACATTTGCATTGTGACAGATTGTTACTGTTCATGATAAAATAGGATATAGATATGGACGGACTGTCTTGTTTGCCGCATGGACGTTTTGGTGTCAATCATCATTTTAAAGACAATAAAAACACAACCTCCTGTTTGTTTCTGCTTTAACAGAGTGGGAGACAAAGGGGTCAATAAAGAGTACAGAGGCAAGTGGCTTAACTGGTTCATTCACTCACTCACACACACACACACACACACACACACACACACACACACACACACACACACACACACACACACACACTACATCAGGGGCCTCAATCTACTCCCATCACCGAATCCATTAACTCCATAAGGACACCTGCTACCCCACTAACCTCATCTCCCCTTCCCCCATCATAGCCAACCCTCCACAAACATAAACACACACACACACACACCCCCCCACACACACACACACACACACACACACACACACACCTCCCCCCATCCTGTCTGCATGACAAAGCACTGTGGTTTCACATCTACTCCAAACACTACTTTCACACGGACTCCCACATTATGGGAAAAAAACAAAAACGTACACTCTTAAACCCCGTCATGATGAAACGTTAGAACAGAGTCGACTAATTGTTTGAGTTGATTCTCGTCAAAGAATGTGAAGCTATAAAAACTCTCAGCTATCTTCGGTCACTATCCATCTTGTGCACAATTAAGC
The DNA here is from genome assembly GCF_963930695.1 of Labrus bergylta. Classification (NCBI taxonomy): domain Eukaryota; kingdom Metazoa; phylum Chordata; class Actinopteri; order Labriformes; family Labridae; genus Labrus; species Labrus bergylta. The sequence continues at coordinate 1,152,585 of NC_089207.1, read as the reverse complement.
CTGACAGCTGTATCTACTTTATGTACAGTGGTTAGTTTTTGTGTGACTGGCAGCTTTGCTATCAGTTCTCACGTTTGCAGAATTAAGCTGCAGATTGGAAAAGAAACTCATTAACTATTAATTAGCCTCCTTCAAACAGACTTTTTTCTGCCATTGTCAGTCATTTTGCCTCTCAGGCAATAAAAGACATGCGCTGGTAAATTCATGCATTTATTCATAGGCAATTACACACAAACACACACACGCATGCATCTCTTTGGTTTTAGGTGTAGAGCTGGAAAACGGTGCATTAGGGGAACATAATGGCAGAGTGAGTGAAGTGCTCTTTAGTGTTGCGTAAGAGGCTTTTTTAAAGCATGCATGTGCTGCACACACACCCTTTGCTGAAGCGTGTGCCACTGAATATGGATTGGCGGTGTGCAGGTGGGGAGCTCGGTCGCCATAGTTACCACGCCCGGTGTGTGTATCCCACCAGCGTGGGATCTACTCGGGTGGAGAATCGAGCGGGGAGCGGGAGGCTGCACCGATGGAGAGCAGCTCGGAGCACTGTGGGTGCTCGTCTGTGGAGGAGGAGAGTGGTATTCTCTCACTGTCCAGTCACCACCAACACTACCAACACTGAACAACAGGGGGGGGGGGGCAGGAGCAGACCAAATCTCAGGGGGAGAACTGGGTGAGGTAGGTGCTCACAAACAGTGCATGTTTAATCTGACATACAGAAGATGAACATATGTGGTTTGGGTCCCACTTGAGGGCAGTTACTCATTAGTAATCTTTAAAGAGATGGTGGGTTGATATAAAATGCAAGCATGCTTCAGCAAAGAGGGGAGGGGAGTCGATGGGAGGAGGAGTGAGGAAAGGTAAGAAGTATGCAAATCAGCCCAAAGAAGACTTTTAATGCTTTACAAACTGAACAGCCACAGGGAGGTTGTTGTGTTGTTATCACGAAACATGAGATAAAAATCTGAGGCGTGACGAGCATGTGTAGGCTCAGCACGCGGTGCTGGGATGTGTGTGTGTGTGTGTGTGTGGGGGGGGGGGTTAAAGTCCTGCCGGTCAACCAGAGGTGCTGCTGCTGCTGCAGAGACACAAAGCAGACTGTGTATCTGCTCCAGTTCAGACTCCAGCTACTTTCCTGATTCACTGTGGCAGGCAGGCAGGAAGTCTCCCTCAAGAAGTTTGCTTCACTTCACACAGACAGTCACTCATCTCCCGCCCAGTGTGAACCGGGGAGAGAGAGAGACTGCAGCTCCGATCTGGGTCAGAGGGGAGGATCATCGTGACAAAAAAAAAAACTTTATGAGAAGAAGAAGACGAGCTTTTATTATCAACCGCCGACTTTATTTTTTAATTTACTTCTTTGCCTGGCAATAAATGTCAGTCGGCTCAATCTCTAATTTCTCCTTTATCTCGTCCCAAAGCTCTGTGGGAGAAGTTGTTTTTATTGCTTTCACCTTTGAAGGGACAGCAAAAGAAAGAAATCTGATAAAAGAGGACAGTGCAGGCGGCCTGTTGTAAACCTGCAGTGGTAGGTGGGTGTGAGCTTCTGTAGCTGAATGCTTTATTATAGGGCAGTCACTCGCCCTGGGGGGAAGTAGACGCTGGTAACAAGAGCTTGACCCGCCTATAGGTGCAGATTAGACAACAAGCAGGGAAAACATGCCCATGCCTGCAAAATCACACTCTCCTCATCCAGTCTTATTGATCCACAACTCATAAGGCTGTTGACCCCAAGACGACCTGAATTTTCATCCCCAAACTCAAATTAATGAATATTTACTGGAGACAGACGCTCAGCTGATGGACAACAGCCAAGCTAAACAGTCTTTCTTCTTCTCCTCCTCTGATGTTTGGTTTTTTTTTGTCCTTTGAGTCAACAGTGTAATGATATGAAAAAAACAAACGCACAAAAGGCGCCTTGTCATGGGTGTACACACAGAGGCGTGGGTCTGGTGCTTATGATGCAAACAAAGTGTGCATGCAAGCCCAGAAAATAACAAGGGGCGCAAACAGCGGTACGATCAGACAGCTGCATGAGGCTATATGTCCCATAACAGGGAGAAGAAGTGGGTCCTCTGCTGCTGGTGGAAGGAAAGAATAATGAGTAAGACAACTCAGGATGGATCACATGAACACACACCAAACTCTTATAGTCATAGCTGTGCATCAGCTATACAAACAGCGAGATGCTGAGTTATTGCATTTGGTGTCACTGTCTAGACAGCACTCTCTCTCTACTGTCAGCTGAGGCTCACAGACACATGGTAAGCATTCCCAGTGAGGTAACAGCTGACCCAGGAAGCACGGCTTGACCACACACAAGCTAAAAATCCCTGCGATTCTGGGGGGGGGGGGGCACGTTCAGCTGTCATTCTTATTGGGGACAGAGGAGAGGCCGGGATGGGCATTGAGGTGTGGCGCTGAAAACTTTGAATGGTGAGAAAGTTTGACATGCCTGTGTGAGCTGACCTCGAGAAAACCCCACAACCAAAGAGTTTACAGTTCTTCATTGAGTCTTGTATAAGCTTTCATCATTAAATCCAAAAAACTGGATAGTTTTCAGTTAAATTCTACAATTCACTGAGCAGACTCTTTTCTCCAAAGCGACGTACATCAGAGAGTAAGAACAACACAAGCAAGGATCTAGAAAAAAGGGAACAATGTGAGTAAGAGCAAACGATCAGCTTTGAGTCTGATTGGACACACAGGTGCTGACAGGAAGTGACCAGAGGCAAAGCACAACATTGAGGGCAGTTCTTGAGAGCTCTAATCAGTATAGAAACCATCTTATAAGTCGTCGTTATCAAACAAAAACCATCGTCATTACCATCATCATCATCAATAATATGGAGACCATCATCATTAAGTTAGTAGGTATTCATGAAAGAGCTGGGTCTTTAGCTTTTTCTTAAAGGTGCAGAGGGACTCTGCAGATCACATGGAGTTTGGAAGTTCATTCCACCACCGGGGGGCGACAGAGGAGAAGAGTCTAGTCAGCGTCTTAGGACCCTGTTGTGAAGGTTGGATCAGACGCCTTTCATTGGCAGAGCGTAGGGGGGGGGGGGGGGGGGGGGGGTAGACCTGGATCAGAGAGTTAAAGTGAGGAGGAGACGTTTTTGTCGCTGTTTTGCGTTTTAAATTTGATGCGAGCCGTAACTGGGAGCCAGTGGAGGGAGATGAACAGCTGAGTGACATGTAAATGTCAGCAGTATTCTCAATCAGGTATTTCATTTCTTGTATTTCAATGCTAATGATGAACTTGTTTCACCCAGACATTTTGAATGAGTTTGTGTCAGAAATGGAAAATGAGATTGTTCAAGTGTTGGAGTGCTTTCGAGCACTTGCGATAAGTGTCACAACACCGCTTGACAAATCAATCTGTACGAGAGTGGCCGTAAGTACTGACCTTCTTCTGACACACAGAAGTTTTGAAAAAAAAAAGTCAGGTATAAAAACGCAGATGAGCTCTTCAGTACCTTGATGTTGTTTGATTGTGTCAGGAGGGCGAGCATTACCTTCTGTAACCTTGTGAGCAAAAACTTTTATGACGCTGCAACAACTCCTCAAAAATGTTCTCTTTTCCATTAATAGCATCGTTACGAGCCAGAATGTCAGATTATTGTTTTAGAAATACCATCAATCACAAAGCTTAATGCAAATGGGTGAAGTATCCCTTTAAGTTACATATCATTAGAAACCTGGTAGTATTTTTGAATGGTCGTGCATCCCGCCCTCATTTTCCCCTGAGATGTGAAATCTTTGTATTTCTGAGTCTGTAAAGGAGCTTCCAGTGACGCAAAATGACCATTTTTGCGACGAATCAGTTGAGGAAACAGTCTTATGTGTTGAAGTAAATATGCCTGTAAATAGAGGACCTTAGTGGGAGTGGTCTGCAGTGCTGTGCATTCTGGGATTTGGTGTCTTTCATCCACATGAGCCAAAAAGACACTTTCTGCCTTTTCTCGGCCAAGAAGGCACCAACTTCAAAATGTATTTCACATTTCTACATATATGACCCAAAGTCAACACAGATTCATGTTTCAGCAGGTGAAGTATCCCTTTAATGTAGAGTAACAATAAAACAACACACACACACACAGACAAAAGATTTCTGTGTAATGTAGACACACTGGTTATGTTCCTGTTTCATAAAAGGCCACGCCCACTGCCACACCCCACTGCTAGCCAAACTTTATAAAATATTTATCAGGTTTGTTTTTCACCATCTGACAAAGGATTGTGCTAATTCATCCATAACATATTCACAGAGTGTGAACAGGGTGAAAACAGCACCGGTACCCCCTGAGCTGACAGAGATGTAAATTTAAAAACATCACATCATGACGAGGGCGTGAATAAACTGCTAGACACATATAAGCTTAAAGATCTCTCCTGTGGAGCTGCTGTGAGACCAGCTGATAAAAACAGACCCGGTGTTAGCTCGCCTGAACCTGCACACACGTCTGCAGGCTGCTGGAAACCACTCAGGCATTTCACAGTTAAACCAGGCAGCCGCTCACATATTACATTTCAATTTAGTTATATAAACGGGGGGACGTCTTGGGTGCTTTAAGTTTTTAGGCTCCCTGTTTCAAAACACACTCTTATATAGACACACACACACACACACACACACAACCCCCTAAAAAAGAAAATCACTCTGTGTGTGGCACCGCGCGAAAAAGGCATGACATCTTTCCCACTCTCTGTGGGGGAGAGGAAGACATCCTGACTCTAAAGCTAATAAACACTCGTTCCTTCAGGCAACTCCTTTTTATATGTTTTTTATCTTATACCCCCTGTGCCACAAAAACGCACACACACTCACACACACACACACACACACACTCACACACACACACACACACACACACACACCTGGTTGCAAACTCAGCATCATAAATAACCCCGAAAAATAAAATTTGCCTGCTAAAGAATTGTGTAAGTGGCACCTCCGGGTTTAACAATGACTGATGCAGTCTCTCCACACAACACATGCAGGTGTCATCCACCTTTATTTTATCCTCTTTTTGTTTTTTCTATAAGTGCAAACACACACTGAGTCAGACAGCTGATCATACAGGAGCACAGATGCTGCGTACATGCACACAGGGAGAGGGATGAGCTAATGATACAGCAAAATATAGTCTCACACACACACACACTCTGTTGTGATGTGATATTAATACACTTACACAAATATTGCATGGCTGAGATGTAGGTTTATTCTGACTCATGGCATTTTAAATAAGTAGCTGCTCTGCTTTGCAAAAATCGACAGAAGACAGACGAGCCTTCTGTCGATATGGAGTGAAGGCTTGCAGATGACACATGAGTGAATGTTTGTAAAGGACGGGAAATCCTGCATGTTGCACCCAGATTCAATCAAATTGGCCAATTTCTTTAAACTGACAACTACTGTATAGGTCTCTCTTTTTATTTTTTGATATGCTGATGCACAATTGAGGGTTTATTTTCATTATCATCATTTTACGCTATTGTTTGATCTATTTATAAAAAAGTCCTCAAAGTCCAAATGTGACAACTCCAAAAGTCTTCTTTTCTTTTTATCTCAACCACAAAGAGGAACAGTTTACTGTCACAAACACACAGAAATAAATCATCTGATTTGAAAATCTAGAGCGAGAGATGTTGACCAAAATGATTTCAATTCCGAGCATTGGATGATGTCTTTGCAACACGTCGCAGAGTTCTCAGTGTATCATCACCGATAACGCAGGAAACAAGAGTCCTCCTTAGATTTGTGCCAATTATTAGCACACACACACACACACACACACACACACACACACACACACACACACACACACACACACACACACACACACACACACACACACACACACACACACACACACACACACACACACACACACACACACACACACACACACACACACACACACACACACACACACACACACCTCTTAAAACAACATCTTCTCTTTCCCAACACCTGAAATGTTCCTCAGCACCTCAAACTGCTCCCTGCTGAAACATGTGATTCATCATTACATAATATGAACACCCTCCCTCACTGCTTCTTCCCACACTGATGGTATTAAGATTGTTCATTCTTCCTCTACTGTAGGAAACAAAATCATTCTTTTTCGTCCTTCACAGCCCCCCCCCCCCCCCCCCCCCCCCCATCCCCCCCCATCCCAGTGAAAGTGACTTCTGGTAAGGTAGCAGACTGGTAATCCTCTTGTGCCAAGTGGGGGCCTCCAATGGGCCCCTCCCACCTCCTCCCTCCTCTGTCCCCTCAGGCCTCCCGGTCCAGGAACAGAAAAGCCATCTGGTGTTTGTTTGGGACAGTTCACAGTCAGGATGCAGAGTGTGTGTGTGTGTGTGTGTGTGTGTGTGTGTGTGTGTGTGTGTGTGTGTGTGTGTGTGTGTGTGTCAGCAGTCCTCGCCCACATGAGTGTTTGAATGTGTCACAGAGTGTCATCAGGTGAGCACGCTTGAACTGGCATTTGTCTGTGAAATCTAATAAACTGCAGGTAGGTGACAAATGTGTGAGAGGGCCCCACACACACACACACACACACACACACACACACACACACACACGAGGGGTGACTTACTGTACAAGGAAGCGGTAGCCTACTTGGTGTCTCACACACAAACACACACACTGATGACTTCATACCCTGGGGGTGTTGTGATGATCCAGGTGTGTCTATGATGTGTGTGTGTGTCTATGATGTGTGTGTGTGTCTATGATGTGTGTGTGTGTGTGTGTGTGTGTGTGTGTGTGTGTGTGTGTGTGTGTGTGTGTTTGGTTTTAATTAAAGACAATAGCAGCTCATGTCTATGATCAGCACTTGAACATCAGAGGGTTAATCTGTGACTTAAGTCTAAATAATATCACATTAACCTAGTTCAGCTCTTTCACTCACACACACACACACACACACACACACGCACACACTCGCATCTGTCATTATTGCAGTGATTATCAATGTAGCCTACTTCGTGATGACTACTTGTTCTCCAAACTAACCAGTATTAAATGTGTCATACAGGTGTGCCGTGACTAACACACACACACACGCGCGCGCGAGCAGGGAGGAAGGTGAAGTATTTCAAATGAAGCCTGTAAGAGATTTTTTTTTTTTAGATGACTTACCGAGCAGCGCGCAGGCGAGAAGGAGCGCACCGGTTGCCATTGTGTGTGTGTCGCTCTGCAGATTCACTTCCAATGTTCCCCTCAGATGAGGAGGCGATGTTCGGGTCGTGGGGAACAGACAATGTGTTAAAAGCGACTGGTCGTGAATAGATAGAAGGTGGTGTATGAATCCCAGGCGGTAAACGCAGGGAGTCTTTAAGAGTCAAATCCACAGCCGGTGAGTCCCGCGGCTTCCTAGTGTCCGACTCCCCCTCCCCGGTGTCTCTCTTCCACCCTCACCTATCTGCTTTTATCGCTGCCGACGTGTGCGTATGTATTGCCAGGCGCCTGGGCGACCCAACCCACTCCCCCGTTTACTACGCATCCAAGACTGCGGAGGCGATTCACACCAACACAGCCCCGCTCTGTGGAAGGAAGAGAAAAAAAGCCAAGTCCAGCGTGACCTGCGCGTAATTTGGAAATCTAGGTGCAAAGGGGGGGATCTGGAAATGTTCAGTCAGGAGTGAAAGTCCTTGATGTTTGCTAATAATTCCCTCCTCTTCACTGATGGGAGAGCAAATCACAGTCCAAGCAGGCTCTGGCTTACTCCTCGGAAAATCCCGGAGACTATAATCAATCTCCCACTATCGCTCCGCAGAAAGCCCGATGGGCGGGCGCTCTGGATGAGGCAGACGGGGGCTTTGTGCTCTGACACAATGCATCAGCTTAATCAATGAATACTTTCACTCCAAACAATCCGGGGGTTTCAACTGAACACCTGATTCACGCACTAAACTGCGCCCGACCAGCCGGATTGACGCATTAGTTCAAACACACTGCGTAATTACAATCTGTCAGTCAGAAAGATATTTGTGATCTTTTCCCGTAGAGAAAACAGTCCTCCGCGTTTCTCTCCTTCCAAGGTTGTGTCCCTGCTTCCTGCTTTGGGAGCCACTTTGTTTGCCTGCCTGCCTGCCTGCCTGCCACTTTCAAAACTTAGCAGCGTGCAGCCTGTGCCCCCACCCCCCTCTCTCTGTAGCCACGCCCCGTCCGGGTGGGACGCCGATCGTCCACTGTGAGGCCACTACATTTGCATTTCTGAATTTTAAATTGAAGGCCATAGATGGTTTGAATAGGTTAAGTGAAGTGTGTGTGGGGGGGGATAATTAAGCCTCCAAAGCTACCACTTTACTCAGCTTTTCTTATTTTTGGAGGCACTTTTGGAGCCTGACAGGGATTGCATTATGCTGCATGTTAAGTGTGTAATGAGAGGGTCCTTCAGAGGCTTTAAGAAGTCAATCCTGTTTTATACCAGACTATTCATTTGTGGAGTTAACTTGTGTAGTGTAGATCAAAAAAGTCAACTTCTAATGCATAACTTACCCGGCAGTCTACATTACACACACTCACACACTGTCACAACTCCTAATCAGTATAACCATGAGCCCCGCTGCTTCAAAACTGCAGGTAATATCAGAACAAACACCTTTTTTTCCCTGTCTATCATAGGCTGCGTATCCCCGTTGCTCTTTGATTTTAATCCTAAGTAGCTAAACAGAGTGTCACTTTGACATACGTATGCTCAGATGTATTTATTTGTGATATTAGAAGAGTCTCAAAATAGACAGGGTGAATGGGAGTTTTTGTGGGAAACAGAAAATAGTACAATGAGATAATTCAGCGTTTGGTGTGTGAAGCTGCGAGCGTCGCTTTCTGGAAAGGACAGAAGTATAGAATCCAAAAAGGCTCTTACTTAGTGAAACCCCAATAAAGATCCCTCCTGTGTATCAGGCCTAACATAAATAAATGAGCAGGACTCTGCACACACAAAAAAAAGTAATTGCAAGGGACCCATCTGGTATTCTCTTTGTCGATTGGGAATTGCGATTCTCGAACAGTGCCTGAATGCAACATGAATGCCTTTGTTTTTTTGGAAGAAGTTGAAGTGATTTTCTCCCTTTGCTGTGCTCATGGGTTTCAGCTCCGATAAAACTTCTTGAACACAACCAGTGAATTTGGGTCCGGGGCCCCAAGGCACAAAGAGAGATGTTTACAGAATACAGCGTGTTATAAACCTCACATCTTAATAACAGTTAACCAAAACCGTTAAATAAAAAAAAAAAAGAAGGCAATGTTTGTCCCTCTTTCCTGTCTAAAACTGTGTCATTAGCAGACAGTGTGCATGTTTCTACAGAGAAAACAAAGGCTTCAGCTGGCAACAGAAAGTAAGCCAGAGCGGGATTAGACAACTGTCTGAAGCATGTGGGCTAAAGGTTCGGCCAACATTGCTGAGTTATTACCCGAGCTGCCTAGGTAGGCCATGTGCATTACACCTGGTCTACATATTTCTGCAACCTAAATTTAGCTCAGTTCCTCCTAAGACTCCTTACGGCCCGGAGGAGCTGTGGCACAGTTTGGACGGGCGTGCAGCAGAAAGGCAGCCGAGCATCATGTTAGCAGCACCGAGGATAGCATGACCTTTCACCCTTCACGCCAGCTCTGGCAACGATCCACAAGTATGCTTGCTCTGAAAAAATAAAGAGGAATGTTTGCAAGTGTAGTGGGTGCCGGGGATCACAGTAGATCTCCATGGCAACAGAGGAGTTTGCATTGTGTACACTCCACAACAGGGTCCACATCTCCTTTTTCTTCTTTTTCTTCTTACAGCGATCTTTTGTGATTGTTGATAGTTTAGAAATAAATATCTAATAAATAATCTTAATATTTTTTATTCTCTGACAGACATTGGTGCCAGGAAAGGTTACATATAGTTGGGAGCAGATAGGATGTAGAAGAAGAAGAAGGAAGATGAAATGTTCACTTATTACATACACATATTTTCACAGTACATCTCAAACGTATATGAATGATTTATTGGATTTCTCTGTGCATTTTTCTACAGTCACACATGCATATGTCAGTGTTACACAGAGGAGTGTGTAAAGGCAGAGTCCCACATGCACGCACACACACACACACACACACACACACACACACACACACACACACACACACACACACACACACACAAACCTTTAACTTCAGACGCAAGCATTAAAAGCAAAACGCAGATTCTAGAGTCACTTTAAATTGCAGATGTAAATGTCTCATTGAGGCAATAAAATTACATGTGAAAACATATGCACCACCCCACAAGCATGGATTCACATGAGCGTCTTTCTGGTGAATCCCAGCTGTAAACTGGGTTGCACAGAGGATGCAATGTTACATAATTGATCTCTGAAACAAATGAGGGAAAAATGATAAATAAGTTAACAAAAGCTCTTTGTTCTGATGGAGTCAAAAACAATCAAAAAAAAAAGTTTGAAGCTACCTCTGGCCATATTTATTTTGAGAGGCTTTTTTCTAAGAGCAAGGCAGAGAGGAACGGGGGGGGGGGGGGGGGGGGGACAATAATCCAGATGGATGAAGACAAAGAGAGAACAGAGAAAAGTGTATTTCACTGTCAAACAAAAGTTATGTCTCAATATGTGCTCTGCCTGAATTAATCATGAGTACAAGTGGGGTTGTGAGGTAAAAAAGGATCGGGCAGTGAGAGCAACTGTTGTGCAATATCCATCCACAAAAATGGAAACAATCACATTCAGAATTTAGATCTCCTATATATGTGGCAGGTAAACAGAGCGCTATTTCCCATATTCACATGACAGCGTTTCTCTCGGTCGCTCAGGGTGAAACGGTAAAATCCCGTTTTAATGTTCCTGTGTTTGGTCATGTAGGCGTATCAAATCTGACACATTGATCAAATTAACAATAATTTTATTGATGAGCAACTAATAAGATAAGTGAAACTTGACCCATATCTCATGGTAAACAGCGTTTTCGGTAACTTATTAATTATGGGGTCAGCCCTATGTTCCCACATTTCTAGGACATTTTCAAAATGAGGTCTTGTGTTCCTACATTTCCCTTCAATTTAAGCGCTGTCCTCCCACAAGATTCTTTAGTTTAGTTTGTTTCTTTAAAAGGACAATGTGCACTTACGTTAAATGTTTGGCTGCATCAGATTTAGCTAAAAGCTACGTTCCATCTGTCGTCCATTGCTACTGGATAACAGGTTGGGGTGACTGGCTACCAAACTGGGAGAAAGGGGGAAAAAATCTGATATAAATTTATGAAAAAGAAAAATGTGGGAACATAGGCACGCTCCCATTGTTAGATAACAGCTAACGTTAGCATTCAACCACGTCCAAGCTAACTTTATTCTTTATTTGTGGAGTGGGTTTCGAGAGAAAATACATTTATTTCCTGCTGAAGGTAATGTTAGCTCGAAATGTATGCCTCTCCAATTATCTCACACACAAATTAAAGTGTTAGCAAAGCGTACCAGTAAGTTAGCTAACAGGCTTCCTCTCAAGTGGCTAGCTGTGATGCTAGCTAAAACTTCAGCTTTCTGTTGTGTCATTGATCTCTATTAAATATCAGTGTAACATAGGAACTGGTTAAATGGGTAACCAAAGTATTTCTAGTTTAGTTTAATCGTTTATTTGAATCAGGGACAGTGTGCAAAAAAAAGATTATTCTCAGAAGAGAAGAGATGCTTTGTACCAGATTTAGCTAGTTTGCTAATTTCCATCTGTTGTCCCTGGGCAGATTCTGAATGCTAACGCTACCTGTGTTGTCTAACATGAGTTAAAACTTCTTCTTTTTAAAAATGTCCAACTTTTTAGCTACTATAAGCTTTTCACATCCTTTGTCTTTCAGTGCTGGTCAAAATGAAAAGAGTTCAATTATAACATTGTTTTTAAACTCTTTACATTTAAGACTAACAACCTGAAATACAGCAGAGCAACATTAAATTTGAGCTTCCAGACCTGAGTGTGAAGATGGAGAAACACAGTCTATGTGACAATGATGAATGTGTGCATGTGTATTTTCAGGTACAAGCCTGACACAGTGGAGATGCTTTGCATTTTGACAGACAGCCGACTGACTGACAGCAGGCAGAAGGCAACAACATTCCAGCTGGGACAAACCGGATCCTGGAGCGCCACTCTTCTATCCAGGATTTAATGCGAGCTGAGTCACTACACAGTGGGAAGCAATACACTCCAATTCCTCACGGCGCACTTCACATCGGCTCCAAAGATTACACACTGCATTGTCAGATAACCTTTGATTACATGGAGCCGAGGCCTGGATAGTCAGAGATGTGATTTTGCCTTTTTGTCAAGTGTCAGGCTGTTCTTTTTTTAAAAGCTTAAAAATGATGAAGCTCAGCTGTCCGAACTAACATCAAACTCATGCTGTTTGCTGCAGAGACGCGGCCAGAAGCATAAAAACGCTATATTGTGCTCTTAATGTGAAGTATTAATATGAAATGACAGTCAAGCTATTTTTTAAACCTCCTAACTGTGTGTGTCTCTTTTTTCATCCTTCAAATCTTTTTGCCATTTTTCTCTCCACTTCTTTGTTTTGTCTTACATTCTCCGTCTTTGGTATGTTTTTTTTTTCCATATTGGGAGCCGTGATTGCTTTATAATTATATTTGCCTCTTCTTTGATGTGTGTCTGAATCATTGCTTGCTTGTATGTGCAATTATTTTTCTCTCGTTATGAATTTCAAGTAGTTTTGTGTTGGTTCAGAATCAGAATCAGAATCAGAATCTGGGTTTATTGCCAAGTACATTTACACATACAATGAATTTGACTTGGTGTATTGGTGCTAAACAATTAACAAGGAAATAAAGCAGAACTAACAACAACTTAAATAATACAGAATAAGAAGATATTACAATATATAAAATAGAATTTAAAAATGTAAAATATAAAACCACAAAATGTACAAAAGGTGACATGTAGGAATGTGCACAAGGTTTCACTGCACACTCAACTGGAGGGAAAGACTATTTTCTTTTGCAGGTGGTTGTGGGAGATATTAACGTGAAGTGTCTTTAAATCCCCCTTTGTTTCAAATTACAGCAGAGCTACAGACAGAAACCTTGTGTAATTTCAATTATCATTATCTGACAGGTGGTTTCATGACACATCCTATATTCATTTCATTCAGAATGATTACTCCAGCTGAATGTGACAATTTAGGGCTTTTGAATGGAGTGAACTTGAACATCTGAGTAACAGTAGATCCTTTTAACCTGCTTTGATTTACTCTACAGTATAGGTATTATCATGTCCTGTTTCAGCAGGTGTTAATATTCACATAACGTCAGACACAGAGCAGAAAGGCCATGCTGTATAAGAGAATACATCAGAGATAATTATGACAGATTCTGGCAGCAGTGTGGTGAAATCCTCCAGTGTCACCGAGAAGGACAGCTGTGTGCACTTGTTCCCGTTTTCTGAAGCTCTTCATTAAAATTATTTTGAGGTCCTTGTGTTTCAGCTCTGCCTTTATCTCTCTATCTGTCTGCATTTTTATTTATTTAGGAAAAGCATTCTTCACACATTAGTAATTATACATAATAGCAAAATAATCACAAGACTCCTCCCTGAAACTTTCAAATATTGGAGCACTTTCTTTGCAGGGTGGGGGGGGTAACGGGGGGGTAACGGGGGGGTAACGATGCTTGCTGTGTATTTAACAATTTAGCTGTTCCAAAGATTTTTTCATATTCAAGTAACATGACATTAATGAAATTGAAATTATTTACAAAAGAACACAGGAAGCTTTCACCTTGGAGGGGTAGAGAAAGAAAAAATAAGAAAATTAAATACAGAGCAGCTTAACGGATGAAAGAAAATGACCCCCATGTACTCCAATAAGTCAAATAAAATCAGATCTTATAGGTTTGACATATTCAGTCCATTTGGTCCATATCCTGTAGAATCTTGAGGGAAAATGACAGCCTTTCCATAACATATATTCAATATATTATGTCTATCCACTCATCAATAGTTGGTCGGTCAGGTTTTAGACATTTTCTTTGTCTGTATTTTTTTGACTTTTTGACTTTTTGACTTTTTGTGCCTTTAATGTAGAGATAGGACAGTGGATAGAGTCGTAAATCAGGGAGAGAGAGAGAGAGTGGGGAATGACACGCGGGAAAGGAGCCTCAGGTCGGATTTGAACCTGGGCCGCCCGCTTGGAGGACTACAGCCTCTGTACATAGGTGCGCGCACTAACCACTGAACCACCAGTGCCCCCTGTCTGCATTTTTTAAAACATATCTTGATTATCTTAGTGCTGTCTAGAGTGCTGCTGAGTGTCATCCATTATTAATTTGTATTGTACTGGACCACAGTGACACACGCACAGACACACACAGACACACACACACACACACAGACACACACGCACACACAGACACACACACACACACACACACACACACACACACACACACACACACACACATGCACGGTTTTCTCAGTGAATAGCTCATGATGTCAAGGTGAGCTCAGACACACTGTTAAGATTGTTCGACTTTCTGCCTCAAAACACGTTACACAACGTGCACACATTTCATCATCACCCCTCCTCTCAGGTGCTTGTCCCTTTTTCTTGCTGTTGGGTAACAACAACAAAGCAGATGCTATCTATCAACTCCAGGCGGAAAAAAACATCATTTGCTTTTCATGGTTACACTTTGCTGGAGCTTTAGCGTTGTGTGTGCAGAGCACGGTAACTCCCTCTCACAACACAGCACTGTGAAACATGACTCAGAACGTGGGCAAAAAAAAAAAAAAAAAAGAGGCACAGTTAATACAAAAGCAGATTACTGACTCACAGCGTTATCCAAACTGGGAACAAAGCACTGCATGGCATTAATGTGACATTTGAGCAATTTGAAATACTTGATAGCATGTATCATGCAGCTTAACACTTTTGTTTATTTATGTTCACCAACTGGCAATCTGTGTGGGTCGAATATGAAGCCAAAGCTTCCAAAAAAACTGCAGTTTCTCCAGTGCCCACTTAAGGCTGGTTCCACAAGCGAGTCAAACACAATTTGACATGATATTTCATCTTCTTTTAAAGCAAAAATACTTTCTATCATAATGGGATCTCATTCTGTTGGAAACACAACAGCTAAATATGTCTAGACTGAATTGGGAACTTCCTTTGTCCAAAAATAAATCCAATGCAGAAGTGCAAAAAAACATGTTTTTCAAGTTTCCACTTGAACCTGACTGCAAATTACACGGTACACTGTCGTAAATGGTAAATTGACTTAAGGTTGTATAGTCCTCTTCTAGGTTTCTGACTACTGAAAAGTGTTTTTTGCACCACATTTCTCATTCATCCATTCACATACTGCTATACAAAGTGTCCTTCAGTAATACATCATTTCATTTATTCAAATTCACAAGCCACTGCTGCAGCAGCAGGAGTATCCCAGGGTTCAGTATCATGCCCAAGAACACTTTGACATGTGACTGCAGGAACTGGGATTTGAACCCCTGACCTTCTGTTTGATAGATGACGAACTCTACCACTGACCCACAGCTGCTCCATGGTCACTCACAACCATAATAAAATGACCATTTTAAAGCAGAACTAAACATGTTTGCAGCCTGGTGCAAAACATAATTTTGTTCTGAGCAGCTCATGTCTTAATCAGCATACACTTTTTTCTGGAGGGGTCATCGTTTAGGTAATTAGGGGCATGGCTGAGTTGACCAACAGGTGCGGGTTTTGTAGCCGTTTGTCAGGAGGCTTAAGGCCCGCCTCAGCTCCATCTTTTTGCCTGTTCCTATGGTTGGAAAAGTTAGTTCGAGACAGCATTTTCAATATGACGACCACTGTTGTTGGGCTTCAAAAGTCCACTGCAGGGACACTGTGATTACGTCCATGTTTTATACAGTCTATGGTTTGCATGCACCTCGTTCCTCTCCAACTATATCTTCTTTTCCAAGATCACAGCGTTCATTATTTTAAAGTCTATGGTTGTCACTTACAATATTTATTGAACTTTTTCATATCTTGGCATGTTAAATGTTTCACACTGAATGATTTTATCATCTTATTTTACAAACCGAGGTTTTTTACATTCGCATGATTTGTTCTACAGAACAAGTTCATTGAACCAAGAAAGCTCTGAAATCCTGAGAAATTACAGGGTGCATGTGACTGTAATTACAGCATTCAAAGGGATTTGTGCTACAAGAAAACCTCAAGTCCTGTCCCAGGAGACTGTTCCTCTCCATGCTGACTGAACCTACAACAGACACACATTAGGT
>NC_089207.1:1078795-1131295 GCF_963930695.1 Labrus bergylta | reverse complement strand
AACCTGTTAATGCGCCCAGAATTTAAAAATATCACACATGTCTAAAAACAGCTTAAATGTTCTCAGCCCTGCAAAACAGCTCAGATGTGAAGCAAAACACTCAAGTTAACATGAGGAGGGCTGCAACTCCATAAAACCTTCAATTGATGTTTAAAAATGTAGGTTCTGTTTCAATTAATAAGTCATGGCAGCCAAACTTCAGTGTGTGTTTTTCCTCCTGTCTTTCATG
Source organism: Labrus bergylta (assembly GCF_963930695.1). Lineage (NCBI taxonomy): Eukaryota > Metazoa > Chordata > Actinopteri > Labriformes > Labridae > Labrus > Labrus bergylta. The sequence continues at coordinate 1,131,066 of NC_089207.1, read as the reverse complement.
TTTCACAGACAATGGAAATCTTCTATAGCTGGTATTTTTCTGAAGCCGACTAACTGTTACTGTGTGTTACATTGAAAACTCTTCAGATGAACGTGTCAAGGGTCCAAGGTCGTCCTGTTCTACAGTTTAGCATGTTGATTTTTATTTATATCATGAGTTATATGTTTCATAAAGATCAGGTCAAGATTATTCTGTTGTTTAGAAAGTACAAGAGCTTTGAAAAAGAAATGAATATTTCCTGAAATGGTTTTAACAACACAGTGCAACTCAGTAAGAAAAATAAAGAACAAAAACATTATAGCCAAATACCTACTGCAGGTAACAAACATAGGCGTTCTTTAAACAATAGAATACGGCAAATACAGGTCAATTAGCTGCATATTATTGGACATCCTGACACACCTGAGAATAAATTAAACAATTTATCAGACTTCTGTAGACACCATAATAATAAAAATGAATACCTCTCTGCAAGACTTGACAAAATTACCAATTTGCTTTTGTGCATGTGATGACTTAACGAGAGATTTCTGGTATTTTTCTGATGATAAAATGTTCAAACTGAGAGGGAACGTTGTCTATTTTGATCGATGTATAATTGTTCAGACTGGAGGCAGATGTACCTTGTCATCATTTTGCTTGTTGTGTTATCACATATATAACCAAAGACAGAGCAATGCTCCCTTTGTTGTGCACAAGGGGGGAAATAGTAAAACATTATTTCACAAATTGTTTTGTCAACTTCAACTACCGCTTGAGAATTTTTACCAGAGCAACCAACAAACCCTGTGATCAGACTGTCATTTCAGATTTGACATGAGTTGCATGGCTGAGGATCATTAGCTGCAACATGTTTTTCAAAAAACTCGGGAGTCAAATTGAGCTTTCACTTTTTATATATAAATATTTTTCTTCCTTTTTAGTTTTTGTCAGAAGAAAATACAGCAGATTGGCTCTGCAGCCTGTGGCAACAACAAACTGCTTGTACATGCAATCAATTCTCAACATTGCAAATACACTCATGAATAAGTGAAATGCAAACATCTGCAATGAGAAACAAAGAAACAACACAATGTATCAGCCCGGTTGGTTTGCTGTCTCCCATGCGTGCAGGCTTTAATGTAAACCTGTTGAGAGCTGCTGACAAGAAGAGAAAAGTCAAGGCTGCAGTCGAGGTATCTAAATCCAGGACTTAATGTTTCTCCCTCAGGACTCCATATCTCTGCTCTTCTTGGTCTTCAGCCTTCAACTATATGGGAGTGTGTGTATATGTGTGTAACAGAAAGAGGGGGGAGGGGTTAGCTTAGCTTCCTCTTAACCAGGCAGGGCTGTTAGCGAAAGCATTTGAATTGATTTTGAAGTAGTAGCTGTTGGGGATGCCTCTCACTGTTTAAACATGCTTGACACACACAAATCAAAAACAGCTTTCCACATCAAAGGGGCAAAGCAGCTTCTCGCCATTGGTGTAAAAATGAACAGCCAATTGTGATGACACAGCCAATTTACAAATTAATTTATAACAGGCCTTTAGCTGCAATAGGGTCATCTTATATTGAGTGTGCTCACGATATGCTTCAGCTATTACCCTCTGGTGGGGGGGGGGGGGGGGGGCTTGTTGCTTCATCCTTATCTCGCCCTGAGTGGTTGCCTTTATACATCATAGCAGGCGAGAAAAAAACCCAAACCAAATCTGCCTCAAAAAAGCGTATTATTGAATTTAATCTGCAGAGTGTTGGAGTTTTGTTTGTCCTTGGAGGTGTTTATCTGTCACTCAGTGAAGGTTCAGCCATGTGTCCTCCACAGCTGTGATATCTTACAGTCTCCAGCACAGCGGGAGCTCTCAGTTCTGGGATGAAAAAAGCTGCTTACCAACAGAAATACCAATTACTGCACACTGCATCGTGGAGTCTGATAGACCTGCTGTGGCAGAGAGACGCTCAGGATGAAAAGAGCTGAGCATGCTCTCATGGTAAAACCTGTATCTCTGCTTTAAGGAGCTCATTTTACTATAAGACCACAACGAGAACTGGGTTTTTTAAGGGCCTATAACGTTGGCACTTATGATAAAGCGTTATCATTGTGTAGCTTTTCTTGCTTCAGTGTAAAATAAACTGTGTCTGGTTCATTAAAAAGCTGCTCGGGCTGTTAAGTGAGCGTAAACATCTAAACTCATGTAAGCCATCACCTTTTCACACAGTGTAGCGAGGGGCTAAGCGTGACAAACACGCTCTTGTCTGTAGTGCCTGAGGTTCACCCAGGGTTTGCCTTTCATGTTAGCTGCGTCGGCTGCAGATTTCGCTATCTGTCTCTGTAAACAGATTATTAAATGCGGAAATATTTGTGTTATAAGAGCTTAAACAAAACAAAAAAAAAAGCACCTCTGGTAGGTTATAAAAAACAAACACCAGAACTCTCAATAATGAGAAAAAAAGACTTCAAAGATGAATGTAAAATGACCTAAATACTTATTTATTTTAAGAGTATTTCATTAGGATTGTGTAAATATGTTTCCCTAAGTGGCAACATTATATTTGGTGCTTTTACTTTGAAAGGGTTTCCTTTAGCTCAGTCTGTAGGGACTTGGGTTAGGAACCGGAAGGGGCGCCGGTTCAAGTCCCAGCATGGGCCAAGTCTGGAAATTGGACTGGTAGCTGGAGAGGTGCCAGTCCACTTCCTGAGCACTGCCGAGGTGCCCTTGAGCAAGGCACCCGAGCAAGGCTCGCTGTGGGCCGCCCCCCTCACTCTGACACTCTGAGTGTAAAATACTGAATAATATTATTGTTATAAATACCCCTGTGTGAACTCAGACTAAACTTGAGGTAGTTTTGTAGCAATGTAACAATTTGGCCCAAGATTCAGACCAGAGCAAACGAACTACAGGTGTGAAAACATCAGGAAACTGCAAATGAAATGCTTTCAGCGTGTTAAACTGTGATGCTCTTCTCTCAGCCACACCCCCGATCACTGATGTTTTTTTGTTCAGCTTCAAGACAGATGCTTTCACACCTCTGCTTGCATCACTGTTGCTAGAGAGCAAAGAGCAAATTTCTGAGATATTCCAATCAATGCAGATTATTTATTTGATTAGTTAGAAATATGAAGAGAGAAAAGACGGATTAACAAGACTCAGAAGTTCACTACACATTACAGTGAACAGTTACCCCACCAACCCTACATCAGCAGCATGCAATTCAAAAGCTGCAAAACAGCAGCGAATAGGCATTGTGAGCTTGTTCCTGCTGAGTGATTTTCTAATTCAAGGTTACTGTTCATAAATGAAGTAAAGAGAGCGGCTGCTGCGTCTGCACTGTGTCATGAGGCAGACTCTGTGAAATGATGGATGAAAGAAAAAACGTCACATAAAAGTATCATGAGACTTCTCATTACTTTATCAGGAATGTCTGTGCTCTGGACCAGGAAAGAAAGAAATAATACATGTAGACGATGACATGGACAAGACCATTTCTGTGCCCTCGAGGCCTATCGTGTCAGATTTTAAGGCCCTGATGATGTGTGACAAGCCGATCCTCCTCGGTGTCACATCAACCGGCTGTTCAGAAAAGAGAGAAGCTGCATGAAAGAGACAGAGAGACAATGACACACTGACGGATAAAAGGCTGCACATTCTTTAGCTTCATATTTCTTACCTGATTGGACCAGTGGGGCCAGAATGTGACAGAAACAAGTGTCACATTAAATACACTAATAAAGATCTTTTATTAGATATAATAGAGATTAATGTCAGTCATTACTGTTCATTCACCATTATGAAAAACTCCCCCCCCCCCCCCCCCCCCCCCCCCCCCCCCCCCCCCCCCCCCCCCCCCCCCCACACACACACACAACACACAGACACTTTTTACTGTTAATACTCTGAAGGAGTTGGTTACCATGGTAGCCACAGTGTGATTTGAAAGGTGGGGGATGGTAATCACGCCCTTAAAGTCTTCCTATGTGATGTTTCACACTTAAATATATAAATCAAGTATCTCCTCTGAAAATAACTCTGTGAGTCATGACTGTCTACAATGGGTGTAACACCCGAGTCCCACTGTCTGTGATGTTTTCAGAGTTTTCAGAGTCCTATCTTCACTTTGTTTACATCGCCAGGACGGCCGGCTGACTCCTCCCCTCGTGTATAAAAGTTGTTTAATTGAGGGACTAGAGAAAAGAAGAATAACATACTGTACTCACTGCTTAACTGTGTTTCTAGATCACGCTCATTTCAGGTAAATTTACATGCAGTGTGAAGATACCAGCATAATAAAGATCGCTAGCATTAGCATGCTAACACAACAATGCAGCGCCAGTTGTTTTGGTTTCATGCTGGAGCTCAAGGGCGACATCTGCTGGATCAAAAAATCACATAAAGACTTTAAACATTAATGCTACAGTCTATTTGGGATGTGACAATATAAGTAAAGAGCTAATGATCGTAGAGTTTTCTAGTGAAACCTCTAAAAGTAGGCGGCTGTGGTAAAGAGGTTCGTCTCTCAGTTTGTTTGGGGCTTCGATCCACATCACCTTGAGTGTATGCTGTCAGTTTTCTCCCCTTTATCACACAGTGATACATGTTGAAAACACTGAAAGGCATGACACAGAACCACAATTGTCTCCCAAAGGCTTCGCCATCTGTCTATGAATATGATTATTACTGATGAGCAGTTGGGCTCTTCATGAAGCGATCTGTGAGTGACTGTGAAAGGTTTGAATGAGACTTGCTATGAGAGCGCTAACACCAACTGGAAGACCTCGAAAAAGCCCTCCATAAGTGCTGTCCATTTACCATCACTATGAAGTGAAAGAGGTGGCTTAGTGTATGCTAATTTGCTCACAGGAGAAACAGAACATGAAGCAGCAGAAGCTAAAAGAAAACCAGAGATGAGGCTTTTTGCTAATTACGCAGCAAAGGTATGGAACACATTAGCATTAGATATCAGGGACGCTAGCTCGATAAATGTTTTTAAAAGTTAAAACGTACTTCTTCACCTTAGCATTTTGAACAGGCATCTATGGGGTTTTGTTTCACTGCTATTTTATACTGTTTCATGCCTTTTTAATGCAAATTTCAAATATTTAATGCCATTTTTTGTTTTATTAATTTAATTTCCTGTTATTTTATTCTGTGATGCTCTTTTTATGCCTCGTTCTGCTGTAAAGCATTTTGAGCTGCAATACTTGTATGAAAGGTGCTACACAAATAAACTTTATTAGGATTATTAGGGTATTATTACGAGAAACCTCTCATGAGCGTGTGCATGCCGCGCTGCATACCATGAGGAAATGCATATTTGTGTGTTTTCAGATGTATACAAACATGATTGCTGAGTGAGTGCTGTGTGCAGCTAATTAGCAACATGAGTTAGTGCGACAGCAGCGGGGGGGGGGGGGGGGGGGGGGGGGCTCCTCACACGCAGAGGGGAGCTGATGGGAGCTGATGGGAGCAGCAGAGCGTAGTTGCTGGTGACGGGGGGGGTGGGGGGGTGGGGGGGTAGAGGAGTTGGTGGGGGTGAGTGACAGCGTCAAAAACAGCACTAATGAAGACATCAGCTCACCTGCAGGACTCTCTGAAGTCACAGGCGAGGCAGCCGTCAAAAGTGACATTACACCGTGAAGGTATATCAGTCAGACAGACAGACAGACGCGTCTCACCCGTGGGTGTTGGAGGTATTGTGACACCCACACTTTCACTGAAACGTAAATGACAATTAAGCCAATCGTAGCTGTTTGGTTACAGTTGAAGCACGGTAAAGTTACGAGCATTTAATCCTCCTGTCACTCATCACGGGCTGAGTCAGAGCTCAGAGCTAACACATGGATACATGCTACATGTAGCATCTTTCTGAAAAATGTTTTTAAGATAAATCCACCTCGCAAAACAACCTCAGTGTAACATTTTCTCCTCTTGGTTGTTCTTTTAGCTGTATTTATTTACTCCGGTTTTTCAAAATAAAAGCATCACATAGAGCAATCTGGTTTTTAGAGCTAACTGGGTGTAGGAGCCATGTTTATGAAGTGCAAACACAAATTGTTCCAGCAGATGTCGCCTTTAGGTTAAGGTGAAACTCTATATAGGTAGGAACTATCACTGGGGTGTCAGGTGTTGTTAGACGGGGAGCAATTACACTTTTTTGACCGCTGTACGCCACGCTGAGGTAACAGGAGTGAATGTAAATGGACATGTCTGGATTGTTGTTTGAACAGTTCACATGTGACAGTAATCAAGACAATGATGGAATGAGAAATAAATATTCCTAAACAAAGAAGATATTGGACTGCCTTTTTTGTTAATTCTTACGCTCAGGAGCGAAGCAGCAAGCACGTCAATTAATAGACTAGATTAGCCCGTCTATGTAGCCCCTCAGTGGCTTTAAGTTTTAGGCTTAGCCGCTATACTGGGTTTCTCACAATAGATTTTCATAAAGTTAGAGTCTAATTATCTTTTGTGACTTGTTGTATGATGTGTCAGCTAACATTAGTTACTGGACATTAAATGAAACAGAATGTGTTGATTTGCTAGAGGATGGTAATATACTAGCACTTTTAAATGGCTGCTCCACCTCATAATGTACACACGGCCGGGCGGGTAGGTAAAACATTTGTGCTTGTGAACACAAAATGATCTCTCCAAAAGTCTGCGTGCTGGCGTCCTGTTAGCTTTGCATAGCTAGTCAAATGTGCAGAACTCAACTTAAGGAAACAGCAAACACAGAGTCAGATTGTCTGTGTTTGTCTGACGGATCGCTCTTATTGGAGTGCTGCTTCATCTCTGTTTTTATTCTTACTGTATTTGTCTGATTTATTTTTGGTGAACAGGCAAATACACTAATCCACAAAGGCTGGAATACAGAGGCTCAAAGCAGGAGAGGCAGCTAAAAGTTTTCATTACAGTCATTTTCATTTCTTTACCTCCGAGACTTTTCATTATTTTACTCACAGTGTTACCATGACAATATGAAGGATACTGTCGAGGAAAAAGAACGAACAAGTCTTCAACTTTAACGTGGTGTATGTGTCCGTAATGGAAGAAAATAGTAAAGAATTCATCACACTCACATGGGGGCCCTTTTTTCTTTGATTATATGCTCAGGGTGGGAAACTTAGATTCTGTTATAATGGCATGACACTGTTCCAGGAGATTTCTTTGGTAGGTTTCCATTGAATTCCCTCAGAAAACAGACACAGAATAATAATGTTTTCTAAAGTTATACAAAATAAAAATGGAGAGAAAGAGAGTTTAAAAGACGTTCTCTCCTCTGTCTGTCTGAAAGAAGATAAATTAACTCCATGATGTCTATTGCTGATTAGCAAAACATTACTACGACCTGAAACCTGTAATACCTGTAAACATCGTGAGAGTATTTGAACTTCCAATCCCGAACGCAAAGTCCTGCTGTGTGAATACGGAGAATGGCCAAAGAAAAACAACGGATGGGGATGCTAACAAAGAACATGTTCAAGGTAAGTTTGTGGTATAAACAGGGTCCTAAGTCTCTGACTAGACTCTTCTCCTCTGTCGCCCCCCGGTGGTGGAATGAACTTCCAAACTCCATGTGATCTGCAGAGTCCCTCTGCACCTTTAAGAAAAAGCTAAAGACCCAGCTCTTTCATGAATACCTACTAACTTAATGATGATGGTCTCCATATTATTGATGATGATGATGGTAATGACGATGGTTTTTGTTTGATAACGACGACTTATAAGATGGTTTCTATACTGATTAGAGCTCTCAAGAACTGCCCTCAATGTTGTGCTTTGCCTCTGGTCACTTCCTGTCAGCACCTGTGTGTCCAATCAGACTCAAAGCTGATCGTTTGCTCTTACTGACAAGTGAATTGTAGAATAAAAAAAGAGTCATTAAAGATGATTTGATGAAAACAACAAGAAATCTTCTTTCTTGGCTCTCAAAATGTTAAACAGCAACACGACGCTGTAGTGTGATTAAAGTCAAACTAACATTTCTCCCCTCTCTACCCTTCAGGGAAACATTTTGGAGGTCAGCCCCCTGACGGTCGCCCGGTGTGAGGAAAGCCTTCAGTGTGCCAGCAGGCTGATGTGGTGACTGATTAGCAGCTAGCATAGCCTCTGCTGATAGAGTCCTCTGATAGCCGCGGTGCTATATATTTTTTTGTTGCCCCGGCTGGAGATACCAGAGAACAAATGTTTTGGAAGCAGCTGACATTTTCCACTGCTCTTATCCCTCAGCTAAGAGGCCTTTTCTCTGCAGCGGCTCAGTCAGTATCGAAATCAGATAACGCACACAGACAGTGTTAGACCGGCTTAACCGTTGTTTTTCCCATTTTCTCACCCAAGGAAAGTTCACATCAACAGCGTCAGCCAGGAGTCAAAGTTGTGCTGAATTTAAGAGCCCTGCTCCAGCTGACGTCTCAGACTCCATGCTACTTCCTGGTGATGCTTGATTCAGACGCCACAGTGTCATCTGCATGGCGTGGCGTCTCCTGCTGCTCAAGTCGTGTATGTTATTAGTTATTCACAGTGGGCACATGTTGCTGTCAGCTGTGTTTCTTTGATATAAATATTTATTAAGAGAATTTCTGAACACTTTCAGTATGAGTGATGACAGTTCTCATAACGAGAGGAGTGTCGATGCTTGCACTGTAGGAAATGTAGTGAGATCTATGGAAGCCCAGAATGGCCACGTTTGCAAATTATTATATTTTCATTACTTTGTCATCTTTACCAAAACGAGATAATCCATCCATTATCAGGATGGAAAAAAAGGCTTTGTTCTCTTACTATGATGTTCATCAGAGGTCAGGAGTGTAGTGCTTAAAGAGCGCCACAGGAAGGAGTCCTAAAACCAGGAAGTAAGTTAGCATGTTAGCGCCATGGGGTCTAACGTCTAAAAGTCAACGGGGATTTTGAATGTGTTTGTGGTTTGTGGATTAGTTTATCAGAGATCGTCTGAAGCATAACGCTAGTGACGTCACAATCATCCCACCGTGGTGTAGTTAGCTTGTAGCATAACGTTAGCTTTTTACTTCTGTCGGCCGCATTAACGCTTCAAACATCATAAAGATGGCGTTCATCTGTGAAGATGATCCTGCTGAACAAAACGCCTACGCTTCAGAAACGTGTGTTTGACACAGAGATTATTTATTAATGACCCAAAATCCAATGAAAACATCCCAGAGGAGAATTCTGGTTAGACCTCATGGTGATGCTACTTCCTGGTTGGCCTACAAAACCACATCACATGGTTTGTTCTCTATAGACACAGAATCCATAGATTTTGTCTTCTTGACATCTCGAGCAGCTGAAAACGTCAGATCAAAGAAAACGAGCAGGTAAAGACATCAGACTGAAGTACAATCCCCGTTCAATCATCCTTTAGGACGATCACGTGAGAATCAGGAATAACCATTGGGGTAAACCGTTATCCTATAGGAGAGCGTCTTTAAAATAAATTATCCAATTATCTTGAGGAATTAGTCGTTGTTTTTTTAAGATGAATTAATTGGCCAGACAACAAAGAGCTTCGTTAACTCAAGATAATATCTTCTTATTCTGTATTATTTAAGTTGTTGTTAGTTCTGCTTTATTTCCTTGTTAATTGTTTAGCACCAATACACCAAGTCAGATTCCTTTATGTGTAAATGTACTTGGCAATAAACCCAGATTCTGATTCTGATTCTGATTCTGATTCTGATGATCAAATAACTTGTAATTATGAGATGGAATAATAATAAAATACAGTTGAGGCTGTTCTGTGTTTCTGTGAAAAGCCCCCCCCCCCCCCCGTTGAAGAAGCATCAACGTGTTTCTTCATCGTTGTCTCAGCTCTGAAAGTATGTTACATCTTAATCCCAAAACGATTCTTGTTTGTCAGCAGGATGTGTTTGTCTGTCTTGCTAAATGGAGCGGTCTGTGGAGAGAAGGAGAGAGGCAGTGACAGAGGAAGCAATGCATTCAATCAAGAGTCCGTTCTGATTGGCTGCTTTATTCATGTTTCTACTGTTTTTTTGTTTTTTTTTAAACAGACAACAACAAAGAAACATGATTGATTTCATTTTTGAAACATGAATCAATACATGCTTCTTCACGGTGTTGTTGTGAAATCTGAACTTGTCACAACCCTTTCCATTGTTTTTGTGTGTCTCCCTTCAGGGGAGAGACGCACAACAAACTGCAAGAATGATTAAAAGGCTGCACTGACAGCTTAGGCGCTTACACATGTAGACAGACAAGCATACCAACATACAGGAGGCATGTGGATAAAGCTGCTGATGGGGGGGGGGGGGTAGTTTAGTTTAGTTTATTTGAATTTGAATTTCCCTCGGGATCAATAAAGTATCTATCTATCTATCTAGTTCAGTTTATTTAGAAATTCTTTGAAAGAAGAGTCAAACAGAAAATTAAAACAAATAAAAAATAAAACACATGTGCAGGTGAGGGCTTATCTCAAAACCTCACCTTAAGAGATTAAACAAAGTTAAAATAAAAAACAGTAAAAAATACTGTGATAATAATCACAAATACAATTTACACAATTGAAAATTACATATAAACATTGAAAACATAAAAATAGAGCAAAACAGGACATACAGTTTGTAGACAATGTAACAAAACACACACACACACACACACACACACACACACACACACACACACACACACGAGGGTTATCTTTACAGTTGTAGTATGTGAGCGAAAAGGAGAGAATGGGAGCTGGGAGTTTGTTGAGAGCTCCCCTGACAGGAGCAGAACAGGCTATTACTTCATATTGCACCATTTAAGATGTTTTTTATTTTGGACTCTGCAGCTCTTCTTCCAGCAGCCGGTTCTGTCTCTGGGGGAAACAATCAGGCCTGAAGAAGAAAATTCAGACAGCTCTTAACAGTTTAGAGAGTTGTTGTTATCTGGATAAATGAGGTAATTCTCTCTCTGCGTTTGCATTCAGAGACCTCGGCTGTCACTCAGCCTCTGTTAGCTTCAGTGTCTCTGTTTCAGGGTCGGGATGTGGAGTCTGAGGTGTCGCCTTTGCATCCTCCGAGACATCGTGCAGACTTCCAGCCTCAACACCTGCATCAGTCCAACTTTGTAGGTATTGTTTTTTTTCCCGATCTATTCTCTGAAGCTCTGAGCAACACGAGAACTCGATTCAACAAGTGAAGGAAGAGAAGAAGAAAAACAATCGCAGTTTTCAAAGTCTTCGATTCTCAGGATGGAGAGCCTTGACAACCTGAGAACTCTGACTCACCTTTCTCTGTGTAAACCTGTTGATCTGTCTCTGTCCTTCAGGCTGACAACAGCTCCCTCTAGTGGTGACAGGTGATAAGAGTGATTTTAATAAACAGGCAGGGAGCGAGAGAGAGAGGGGGGAGAGAGAGAGAGAGAGAAAGAGAGAGAGAGAGCGAGAGAGAAAGAGTCAGAGAGAGAGAGGGGGGGGAGAGAGAGAGAGAGAGAGGGGAGATAGAGAGAGAGAGAGAGAGAGAGAGAAAGAGAGAGAGAGGGGGGAGAGAGAGACAGAGGGGGGAGAGAGAGGAGGGGAGAGAGAGAGAAAGAGACAGAGAGAGAGAGAGGGGGGAGAGAGAGGAGGGGAGAGAGAGAGAAAGAGACAGAGAGAGAGAGAGGGGGGAGAGAGAGAGAGAGAGAGAGAGAGAGAGAGAGAGGGGAGATAGAGAGAGAGAGAGAGAGAGAAAGAGAGAGAGAGGGGGGAGAGAGAGACAGAGGGGGGAGAGAGAGGAGGGGAGAGAGAGAGAAAGAGACAGAGAGAGAGAGAGGGGGGAGAGAGAGAGAGAGAGACAGAGAGAGAGAGGGGGGGGAGAGAGAGAGAGAGAGAGAGAGAGAGAGAGAGAGAGAGAGGTTTTGGTTCAGTCAGGGAACATGAGGCAGTTCTGTCCTGTCTGTGAGAAAAGGGAGTATCAAAGGAAAGTCGAGGTTATGGGCGAGCAGAGGGATTCAGTGAGCCGAGGTAGAGAGGGCAAAAAGTGCTTTAGAGAAGACTTGCAGATTTCAGGAGAGCTGTTACACTCTTCTTGCAGTTTGAGTGTCTTTCTCCCCTCGTGTTGCTCTGCCAGGGACACTTCATCTGCTTTTTCAGGAGGAACTATCACGTGTATTCTCTTTTGTCTTTTGTTTGCGTGAGATAGAAAAATATCTCTGACATGGCACAATTTGGTACCCACCACAAACAACAAACAGGTCTACTTAGTGCACCTGCTTCAGATAGCATGACAGGATGTGTGGTCGGCCACAGTAGACCTTTTACACAGACGACAATTTATTTTTTGATAGCATGTTTTAAATCTGCTCAGCTGTGGCTTAGCCTGGAAGTAAGTTTAGTTAGAAGCCATAAAAAAAACTAGTTTTTGTCCATTTCAGATGATTAACCGAGTATCACCAGCAGCTTGTGATCTCTACAACTCTATAAAATAATTTGTATTGTGTTGTCATATGATTCAGCAATATCAAACTCAAGGTCATTTTACTGTTCTGATTATCAGCACGGCTGTGATTCGTCAGCAAGAGACTGCCAAGTGTGAAAAAAAATTAATCACTGCCATATTGATATTCAGTTTAACCTAAAGTGTAATATCTCTTTAATAAAACACTTCTAAAAGCAGTATAAAACATAAATTATTAAACAGAAACAAATCAACATTTGATTTTTGTTGTTGTTTATGTAATTGTTCAGAAGTGGTCCTCCTGCACTCTTGATATGTTTCCATGTTACCTGCTTTACTTCATTATGTGCATTCATGTGTCGGGTTTAAAGTTACATGCAACCAGTGAACTATAATACTGTGTGCTTACTGTATTCACGTGATGAATAAAGGATAATAGTCTCAGTGTGCTGTCAGTGCTCAGGGAGTGCCTTTTGTCCAATCAGAACACACTAAAGTATAACTGAGTGGTTTGCCTTTCAGAGCAGTGGTTGTATAGAATAGAATAGAATAGAACTTTATATGTCGTCAAAGTGGAAAATTGTCTTTGGCTTCAAAAGAACAAGACAGAGAAAACATTATGACAAACAAGACAACAATCAAGCAGAGCAGGAAACCAGGAGAGCGTCCGTAATCCTCAACAACATCACAGTCAGCATGGTGCGTGAATTTAAAATAATATATTTAGTATAATAATAAGCCAGAGTTTTAAGACATTTCATAAAGTTATAGGTTTAAAAACAGTCATTTCATAAAACAATGTGCAGTTAGAGTTGGGGGGGGGGGGGGGTCGTTTTTTCCTTTATGAATTTAAATTTTTTATTGCATTTGGTACAAATGATTTGTCAGTGTGAATATGTTTGTGCACGTGTGATATTCTCCTGTAGCTCGAGCATTTGCAGGCTCAAAATGTGATGGAACAAAGGCAACATGGTTTTATATGAATATAACAGATTGATGGCTCATGCTGACAGAGCATCAAGCTGCATGGTGAAGAGTCTGATGTGGATTGAGATCATTGCAGTAGAGAGAACTCAGCAGGTCAAACCGGGCACTAAAACGCCTCGTAGAGCTGTGAGTTCTTGATATTTGGAGAGCAGAGGATTATAGATGAAGTCTCATAAATTCCACTTCATGCTTAATGCACTGTATCCAATGTCAAAACAAGAGCTGATGATATGCTGTTTAATATGCTGATGTTCACACTTTATATAAAAGCACAAAGCATGACGAGGGAGTCGTGGTATCTCACTGTCACACTTAGTCCTTGCTACACTGATTTGACACAGGCATTGATTTGCCTCCCAAATTCAATGTTTCTTTGTTTGCCCTGACAGGCATCGCCATGGAAACACAAGGGAAGTGGAATTACAGTAAAGTTAAGAGGGAGCCGGTCCACCAGACTGTGAAGGGCTGGCATAGCTCTACATCATCTCCCTACAGTCTGCTTTAGTACTTCCTCTGTGTATTAATCCCTGACATCTTTAAAAAGCAGTTTTATTTTGCACCCTAAGTTGAACATAACAGGTGTGCACTTATCAGATGATTTTTTTAGTGTAGAGGATCTGGTGTCTGGGCGCATTTCCTTAAAAGTGACGGGGAAGAAATGGATGCTATTCTCGTCTCTGACACAGATGGGGTGTTAAACATTGATGGGGCTGATGCAGAGAAAGTGAGAGAACGAGTGAGAGGCTCTACACTCCTCTTCCTCTTTACAGTTTGATTTGATTGCTCTCCAACATCTAAATGTGTTGAGTACTAACATCTGTTCAAAAAACAACAACCACTGCATTATGACAGAGATTCAGAATCTCACAGGCTGTTCTTCGTCAATCATACAGTGTATTGTGGAAACAGAGTGCATCATGGGTAGGGTTACGTTGAGAGAGGGGTCTTTAGCATTTAAATAAACACTTGGCTAAATTCGGGGATTTCTAATCAAAACCTTTTTAGTCATGCCCAAGTTCTCCTCCCCCTTTGACATTATACTCAAAGAATGGTGGTTCTAACTTGTTCAGCTTCTCTGGATGTCAACACACAAAAAAAGAGAAAATATTGTCGTCTCATAGTTTATAATGTAATTCCCAAGAACACAGAGTTTGTAAAATTACTAAACAATGAAAAGCTTTTCTCAAAACATGTAACATTCAAGGAAAGAGATGAGATTCAAAGATCTCCCTCACATCCACACGAGGCGTACAGAGTGAAAGAAGGAGCGTAGTGCGGAGGAGACACCTTCAGTCAAAAAAGAAATGAAGCATTAAAACAAATTCTCAGTTGACTTGAAGTTATGATTAAGTCAATGAAGACCTTTCTTCTAGTCCAGATTTTGGCTCTGATTCCTTTAACTGCTTCATCGGCCTACGATCAAGGACTGTGTATAAAAAAGGTTCCTTCAGTTTTTTAACCATTTCAAGTAGAAACCCTTAAAGACCCCAAACAAGTTACACATCAAATACACTTCACATTTACTATTTTTATCCCTCAGTTATGGACACAACCTTCCCACAGTGTTACGGTCTAAGTGAGTGAAACGCCCCCTGAACACAACATGATGATTTCTCAGTGATATTTATGGTCTTGGTCTTGATCCCTAAATGTTTTTGGTTTGTCTCGGTCTCGGAGCACTCTGGATTCGGGTATGTCCTGGTCTCAGTCAGTGAGGTCTCTTAAAGGCTTTATATGTGATGTTTTGATCCAGCAGATGTCGCCCTTGAGCACCAGCATGAAACCAAAACAACTTGCGCTGCATTGTTGTGTTAGCATGCTAATGCTAGTGATCTTTATTATGCTGGTATCTTCACACTGCATGTAAATTGACCTGAAATGAGCGTGATCTAGAAACACAGTTAAGCAGTGAGTACAGTATGTTATTCTTCTTTTCTCTAGTCCCTCAATTAAACAACTTTTATACACGAGGGGAGGAGTCAGCCGGCCGTCCTGGCGATGTAAACAAAGTGAAGATAGGACTCTGAAAACTCTGAAAACATCACAGACAGTGGGACTCGGGTGTTACACCCATTGTAGACAGTCATGACTCACAGAGTTATTTTCAGAGGATAAACTTGATTTCTACATTTAAGGGTGAAAAATCACATATTCAGACTTTAACTACAACACTATTGTTTAGGTTTAAACCAGATGTATTTGGGGTTCAGCCAATGCACTGAAAACTGTCCTATGTTGATTGTACATGCACAAACACACGTTCAGTAAGCACAGATTCACACACACACTTTTACAAAATCACATGTAAATGTAAAGTCATCATCAACAACATTGGAAAACTTCAAACAAAACAAGTATCATGTGAATATTTAGTTTTTTAACAGTATTTTTAACTTTAACAGTGCTGTGACTCAAACACTTGTTTTGCAGACCTGCAGACAAACACAATCATCCTGTTCTCTTGCAGAACTCACAGAGCACTTCCTGGTTGATTCTTCTCACGGTCCCTCGCAGAGAGAAGTTTCAAATCTTACCACATCACAGACACACTGTCTGGCATGTTGTTACAATCTGTCTGTCAGAGCGTGCTGCTTCGACTGGAGGTGCACTGTAAAGACACACATTTGATCTGCCGCCGCGCTCAACTGTCCACCTCTGGCAGTGAGAAGCTGGTGATTATGCAAAGGAGTTTTTAGCAGAGAAATAAAAAAGTGCTGGTTTAATTTCAACGGCTTAATGAATTTCTTTAATTCATAAAGGCTCAATGATTCCCCAGCTGCACTGAGAGCTAAAACATTCAAACATTTTTTTATGGATTATTATCAAGAGAGCAATTTAAACCCGTCTGATTGGACTTTAAATGAAAAGGAATAAAAATATTTACATTGGAAATACTTTAAAAAATCATCATGTTATATATTACAGGGTGAATAAAAAGTTGGCCTATGACTTCCTCTTCTCTTCTGGTCTCTTTAGTCGTCTGCACTGGGTTTGGTGTTGAGAGGATGTTGCTCCGCCCACAGAGACTGGCCCGTCTTCTTCTCTCCTGACACTTTGCTCCTGCAGATCTTCACCACCAGCAGCAATATGACCAACAGAGAGCAGATAACGACAGCCACAAGAATCCCTATGCAGGCCCCCAGATGAGACGCGGGCTCGGAGAAGGCTTTAACATCTCCTGCAAAAGAAGACCCATTATGTATGTTATTTAAAAAAGATATCTTCATATCTGTCACAAGAGTTGGCGATGTCTGTACTCGTCGTCGTTTTTGCAGAAACTGTTCTCGGGCAGAATATTTGTGATTATCAAATCATCTATGGCAATGTACTCCCTTTGGTTATTTTTATTTAATACGGACAGTAATAATGTTGCAATGTTTTCTCATTGAAGTTTTTTTATTATTTTTATTTTTTATTATATTTGAATTTTGTCCTCCTTAATTTATAAATGTGAATATATGTGCATGTGTATATATATATATATATATATATATATATATATATATACACACATATATATATATATATATATATATATATATATATATATATATATATATATTTTTTTTTTTTTCATAGAATGTATTTAATTGTAATTGTGTGTCTTGGAAAAATGTTTAAAACTCAATAAACATATTGTTAAAAAAAAGATATCTTCATAACATACACTTGCAGAGAGGAACAACTTGAGGATGTTCTTACCTTCTGGATAGACGTTAACAGTCAAAATCCCTGATTTGTTCGTCGCGACCTTCCTCCACCTCTGAGACAGCGATGGCAGCCACTCCTCTACCTCACAGAAGTACCGCCCGCTATCTTCAGCCTCTGACTTCATCACTGTGAGGCTGAACTGGTTGGGTAGAGGGTGGCTGTAAATCAGCTGTTTTCCATTCCCTAACCTGTCTTGTAGGGTGGAGTTCCGGTAAGACGTGAATACGGGGCGTGGTTTCATCTCCGTCTCCTTCTGCAGAAACCATGTGACCTGGAAGCCGGACTGATCACTGGACTGTTTGGTGATATGACAGGGGATGGTGAAGTCCTGAGATACACTCATATTTAACTCCAAGTCTTCCTTAAGAACTGACAGTTTGTGTTCTGTGAAAACAAAACACATATTCAACTTTATTTTGACAAAGCAACAAACCAATGGGACTGTACATTAAACCCTTAAGTAAACAGACAGAAGGGATATCAGCAGTCTTTGTAAAGTGCTCAGTCATATGCTTAGAAAAGGTATGACAAATGTTAGCACAGATTTTCATGAATTCATACATTTTGGTAACTTTGTGAATGAACCTTTTAAATCTGCCTATCATCTAAGAGTAACTCTTCTCTTAGGTTGAAGCTGTAACCATATCTATGTAAAACATCTCAGAGCAGCAGAGTTATATTTGGTTTGGAGCAAACTGTCTGTTGTAAGCGAAGGTTTGCAAAGAATGAAATGTATATGTCTGACATTTACGAGTCAAGCTGAGGTCTTCTTTCTTGCCTCATAGAGATGTACCAAAGTAGCCAAGAATTTGTAGGATGAACCTTCTAGCAGAATATAAGCAAGTCTGTGAACATAGAAACTTTGTCGGTTCATGATTGTTAACAAATTGTGTTCTGTTGTAACTGTCTGACCTCGGCTGATTAAACCGTGTTATAATCCACACTCTGTTTCACGATTTCATCATTGGATTTATACAGCAGCAACAACAACCCCCACCAAACAACATACAACATCATAAGTGCAACAGATGTGAGAGCAGAACATACGACAGCACGAAAGGAGAAGTGGTCATTTTGCAATATGTGGCTGAGAAGCATCAGCCTGATAAGATGTGTCAGCACATGACTCTGCGTATATGATCAACTTCCTCTTTGAATTTGTAAGAAATGTTTGCAACATTTATACTTTGTCAAACAACATCCTATAAACTGTCACCTCCAGCTGCTACAAATGATGACATGTTAAACAGGGTCATGTGTTATCTCTTTACAGCTCGGCCCTGTATTTACAAAACTGGAGTAATGTGAAGTGATATCAAACCGCTTTGTGTAAAAACATGTTACACTTTATGTGCACTGAATATTCTGACAACATTTTTGTTGCAGCTCTCAGCTGATCTATTTTTGAAGTAGCCAGCAAACACCTCACATTTAGATCCTGAGAGCACTGAGCTGTTATTGGTTGTGGGGTGTAACAGAGAATCTATTGTCCTCAAAAGATGTCTGGGGTTGTGATGTTGCTGTTTATCAGGTTTGAGAAATATTCTTGCCTTGATTTTCAATAACGACATAAAGACATAAAGTAATGTACCTGGCTCCATCACTGTTAGATTTGTGGGTCTTGACACCGATGGGAGCTGGTACCAATCACCAAGAGGATCTTGTAGCCACTCGGCCACCTTGCACAGGTACACGCCGCCGTCTGAGATCTGAGTCTGCCGAATACTTAATTCAAAACTTGGGCCTTTTGAACGCTTGGCGCTGATCCTCTGCCTCTGGCTCGGGTCTACCTGGAGTCCAAACTCGACTTTAGCGTCCTGGTCTGAGCTCAGGATGATCTTACTCTCTGCCTTTTGTTTGTGCTGCCAGGTGACGAAGTAACGAGTCGACGCAGAGGGTTCAGAGGTCACCGAGCATCGGATTTCGATGTCCTGGTCGATGGAAGTCGTTAAGGCCGGTGATGAGGTCAGAGCGAGGCTGCTCACTAGAAGGAGGAGGAGTCAAGTTAGTCATGGGGTAAATGGAGTTGAGCTTATAAGAAAAAAAAATATGACAAATGTTTAGACAAAAGAATCCACGTTTCATGACAGCCGCATAAAATACCATTTTATCTCTGTCAATTAAAGATCAGGAAAAGATTTTTGTTTTGTACTTTTCTAACCAAAAGTCAGTCATTAAGGCAGTTTCTATGAGTAACACTGAAATATTTGAGCTTTGACTCTTTGACACCACCTTTTATAACGCTTTTCTAGTCTTCTGACTACTCAAAGCGTTTTTTACACTGCAGGTCACACCGACACATTCACACACTGATGGTAGAGATCGCTTTCCTGATTCTTGTTGATTTTAAATTGTTCCTACGTTCACCTTTTAGAATTCCTTTAAAATGAATTATTCTTTATAATTCTATAACCTGCCTGTTTTTATATTTGCTGTCCTTGTAAAGTACTTTGTAACGTTTTTGAAAAGTGCTCTATAAATAAAATTATTATTATTATTATTATCATGTAGTATGTTGCCCAGCTGGGGGCCCACAAAAACAAGTTTCAGGTTACATAATTTACATATTAAGCAATACTACAGGTCTGTTGGGCAGTGGGCATGTTGCCCAGCTGGGGGCCCACTGATCCACAGCCTCCCCGGGTCATATGTAATGTGAAGAACCAACTCAGCAGTACCTGGGTTCTGCACCTGCACAGCCAGCTGGTTGGACGCAATCTTGTGGGCGTTGTACGACACGCTGCACTCGTACCGTCCCACCTCCCTGTGGCTCGCCCCCCTGATGAGGAGTTTGTGAGTGAAGCCGTTCCCCGTCTTCTCCACGTTCAGCTGGTAGCGGTGCTGGTCTGCGGACCAGCTGATGGCTCCGTCCGCGTACACCGTCAGGATGTTGTCTATGATGGAGGCGTCGCGCTGCAGGCTCCAAGTCACCGTCATGGGGAAACGTACGCCTCGGATCCGGCACATCAGAATCACATTTTCTCCTATGGTCACCGAGTTGTCGCGACTTATGAGGTTCACTTTCACAAACGAGCCTGAGACAGAAAACGAAAAAAAGGAGAAGTTTGTGAAAAGAGAAACATCAAAGTGGAAAATAATTACTGACGTTTTCTTGCACTTCTCTGTTTCACTCACAGATTTTTAAGTGTTTATAAAAACAGACTGAAATGAACACTGTTGTTTACTTAAAGTCTTTCTATGTATAACTCTGTGAGTCATGACTGTCTACAATGGGTGTAACACCCGAGTCCCACTGTCTGTGATGTTTTCAGAGATTTCAGAGTCCTATCTTCACTTTGTTTACATCGCCAGGACGGCCGGCTGACTCCTCCCCTCGTGTATAAAAGTTGTTTAATTGAGGGACTAGAGAAAAGAAGAATAACATACTGTACTCACTGCTTAACTGTGTTTCTAGATCACGCTCATTTCAGGTAAATTTACATGCAGTGTGAAGATACCAGCATAATAAAGATCGCTAGCATTAGCATGCTAACACAACAATGCAGCGCAAGTTGTTTTGGTTTCATGCTGGTGCTCAAGGGCGACATCTGCTGGATCAAAAAATCACATATAAAGCCTTTAAGAGCCACAAACAGCAAACCAGACCATTAGGAAGAAGATTCTTTCTTTAAACGTCGCTGCGGGGTAGGTCTCAAGACGAGGAGATGAACGGCACACTGAGGAAAAAGCGTCTTTGTTTGTTTTCACCTTCAAAGATTCACAGTGAGTGAAAGATATGACGAGTGAAAACAGGATGAGCGTTTTTTGTCAGAAAACAAAACTTACACATGAACAGGAGGACAGAGTCAGATAGTGCTGACGTTATCATAACATTCGAATATAAGCACAGACACGGGCGGTTCTAGGCAAGGGCCAACAGGGGCCAGTGCCCCTGTAACACTGAGCTTGGTCCCCCTTGTGGCCACCCCTCCAAAAGGAAGAGCCCCCCCCCCCCCAATAACACATACACAGTATTTGACTCACAATCTACTGTTTGGCATATTATATATATATTTATTAAAGTGATCATTTTTGTCAATTTTTCACCATGGTTTAATGTTCCCCTCTGACAAAACAACTGGCCCCAGTTTGGCCCCCTCAGTAAAAGTGGTCTAGAACCGCCACTGAGCACAGAGACACTCAAAGAGTCTTTGTGCCAGTTTAACCAACGCATGTTAACAAAACTTTAAGCCTTTCACCCTGGGAGTGAACACTGCAGTATTCATAAAACCCAACAACACAAAAGTGTTCAACAGAGCAAAGAAGATCATGAAGAATTCTTACAGCTTTACGAGTCGGGCTCAAAGTTTTTCCTGAATAAAATCAAAAACTCTTCTCGTCTTTGAAGCACGCTTTAAATGTCATGGCAATCTGCCTTTTGGTTTTTTAAAGTGTTGAGTGTCGACTAAAGATTGTTACCCGAGGTAGCACACGAGGCAGATCTGAAATGTAAAAAGGTTCCTCCTCTCTGGAGCATTAATGCACTCAGTATTTATCAGAGTGCATTAACACTTTGAGATTTTCTTGCATGCAGATGAACGTGTCGTTGGCACCGCTGAGGGATCAGAGCGGTTGTCCAAACAGTGTTTTCTGGTAGAACGCATGCTAACTTTAGCGGCCAGCATTTGATGAAGTAAATTTTTGGGTTGTGTAAAAGGAGGAACGTTATTAATCTTGTGTATGTGAAGCTCTCGCTGCTTGTTTGAACATTGTGCCTTCATTACATCAGTAACGCTGCACAGCGATGTGATGTGACACACTGGGTCATCCAATAATACGCTGATGCTAATGCAATGTATGAGTCAAGCCCCAACCTGCGGGGTTGAGTTGTTGCTATGACGATAAGAGTTTTTGGTAATAAGGTGATGTTCATGGTTGGATATGGTTAATCACAGCTCTTTGCCTGTTACTAGGTTGACTGAAAGTTAGTGTGAGACAAGATTTCAAACATGTGGAGCGCCATCGACAGGCTTCAAAAGAACGCTCCAAAAAACCAAAAGGTGACATCACTGAGAGTACGTCCATCTATATACAGTCTATGGCAGCCTTTCCCAAACTTAAAACTGCTGCAGCCCACTTTGATATACAAAATGACTCCGGGGCCCAATATAAAATAAAAGTTTTGACTACAGCTCTCACTTTCAGTTAGGGTAAATTATTGGACATGACAACATGATATTATGACAAGATAGACACAAAAGTTTACTGAACATTATGTCCATGAATAGTCATGACACGCCTTACTAATCACTCAAAGGGTTGACTCATGGTAAATCATCATTATTGTTATATTTCTGTTATTTTTATACTTGGTGGAGGGCTTTTCGCGGCCCACCTGCAGTACCCACATGGCCCACCAGGGGGCCGCGGCCCACACTTTAGGAAGCACTGGTCTATGGCAATGGACGTAATGAAGGTGAAACTTGGTTAGAGGTGCAATAAGGGGTTAAGGCACTTCTGTTGAGCAGTACATCACTTCATTGGAAACCGACCAGTTGTCAGAAAGAAAAAAGAAAGAAATGTTCTTCCTGATTGTCTCATTTGCTTTTGATGGTAATGTAGAATCGACAGCTACAGTCTGTTTTATAAGCAGATCTAAACTCCTCACAGTGGTTTTAACTGTTTGATGGATTCATGAACAGATGGTCACAAACAACTGGCAGACTGGCCAACATCTGCATCCCATCCCTTTGTTTCAGATTCTCATACGAGGTGAGAGGAACTTGTTGTGCCAGCAGGCCTGTTACATCATTCATCCTACAAAGACAGATTTTATTTTTTATATTTTGTATTTAAAAAAATTTTAATTCTATTTTATATATTGTAATATCTTCTTATTCTGTATTATTTAAGTTGTTTCTAGTTCTGCTTTATTTCTTTGTTAATTGTTTAGCACCAATACACCAAGTCAAATTCCTTGTATGTGTAAATGTACTTGGCAATAAACCCAGATTCTGATTCTGATTCTGATTCTGATTCTGATTCTGATGGAGACATATCTTACCAGCAGGAACCACGGTCACCATGGCGGTCTGTGAGCGGGATTGTTTTCCCACTCGGACACGGCACACTGATAAACACCTGAGTCCGATGGTTTGACTTCATCCAGCTCTAAGGTGAAGGTGTCGGCTGCTGGACGCGTCGCCTTCATTTTCTGACTTTCCGACTTCTCTATCACTATGCCCTCCTGACTCAGGCTGATGACGGTGGTGAATGCAACACTTGACGTGGCTGTTGGTTTGTGTTGCCAGGTGATTGAGAGCTGTCCTTTGTAGCCGTGTACTCTGCAGGTGAGCTTCAGTCCATCGCCTTCGTTAACACTCGTGTCATTCTGCATTTCCAGTGAGAGCCCACTTTCTGTAAAAACACGAGGACACAGACAGAAGGCATGAGCATAATAATTCTACAATTCACTGAGCAGACTCTTTTATCCAAAGTGACGTACATCAGAGAGTAAGAACAACACAAGCAAGGATCTAGAAAAAAGGGAACAATGTGAGTAAGAGCAAACGATCAGCCTTGAGTCTGATTGGACACACAGGTGCTGACAGGAAGTGACCAGAGGCAAAGCACAACACTGAGGGCAGTTCTTGAGAGCTCTAATCAGTATAGAAACCATCTTATAAGTCATCGTTATCAAACAAAAACCATCGTCATTACCATCATCATCATCAATAATATGGAGACCATCATCATTAAGTTAGTAGGTATTCATGAAAGAGCTGGCTCTTTAGCTTTTTCTTAAAGGTGCAGAGGGACTCTGCAGATCACATGGAGTTTGGAAGTTCATTCCACCACCGGGGGGCGACAGAGGAGAAGAGTCTAGTCAGAGACTTAGGACCCTGTTGTGAAGGTTGGATCAGAGGCCTTTCATTGGCAGAGTGTAGTGGGGGGGGGGGGGGGGGGGGGTTATTTGAAGGGTTCCCTCTCTGACTGACCTGTGGCTGAGATAGTGATCCTCTGTGGATCGGAGTCCTGAGCAGCTCCTTGTGTTAAAGCACCATCTTGTCCTCTTTTCTGAGGCCACGCTCTGCAGATGTACTCTCCCTGGTCCTCGATTCTGACCGGCTGCAGTCTGAGACGGAAATCTCTGTCGCTGATGCGGGCCACTCTGAGCTCCTCCTCTCGCACGCTGTACTCGTGCCCCACGGAGAGAATGCCCGTCGGGCCGACGCGAGCCAGCTCGACACCCCCTCTGGACCAGGCCACAGAGAAGAAGCTTTCCTCTGAGCTCTGTTTGTTTACATTGCAGTTTATCGACAGCGCCTGGCCGACCTGCAGCGCTGTGGGCTGCAGAGAGATTCTCACCAACAGAGGCGACGTGTCTGGAACCACCTCTGAAAATAAACAGCAGAGCGACAGAGACATATCCTGTGAAGAAGCCAAAGATGAAAGGTGTCAAACATCAACATTTAAAGTGTTGCTGCTTCTAACCTCTTGCTTCCACATGTAAGACGGTCTCCTCTGCGTCCTTCTGTGTGATGGAGTACCAGGAGCGGTCAGGATCCTGGATCCACTCCTGGGCCCGGCAGAAGACCCTCCCGCTGTCTGACAGCTGGAGCTGACCCATGCTGAGCCGGTACATGACCCCTCCTATCTTATCTAACCTTATGAGTCCAGCTTGGTGACGCCCCTCGAAGCCCTGGCCGGGGCTGAGTGTGAAATATCTGTCCACAGAAATGATCGGACGAGCGTTGTCGTCACCGTCTCTGAGCAGGAACCAGGTGAGAGACAGGTGGGTGTGCTGGACCGTGTTGCTGGAGGCTTGGCACGTCGAAGTGAAAGCTTCACCCTCATTAAAACTCTGTGAGGTGGAGGCAGGTGATGAAACACTCAGGGAGTTGTCAATCACTACGGAGCCACAGCAGAAACAGAAGAAAACAGAGATGAAAGTCGTACATATTTGCAGTAACATTAAATAGGTTGTCTTTCATGTCAAAATGTTTTTAGCTCAGAAGATGAAGAGCAAAGAAGAACATTTAATTTTAAGCATCAGTTTGCAAGGACAACTTTAAAGTCTTTATATGTGATGTTTTGATCCAGCAGATGTCGCCCTTGAGCACCAGCATGAAACCAAAACAACTGGCGCTGCATTGTTGTGTTAGCATGCTAATGCTAGCGATCTTTATTCTGCTGGTATCTTCACACTGCATGTAAATTTACCTGAAATGAGCGTGATCTAGAAACACAGTTAAGCAGTGAGTACAGTATGTTATTCTTCTTTTCTCTAGTCCCTCAATTAAACAACTTTTATACACGAGGGGAGGAGTCAACCGGCCGTCCGGGCGATGTAAACAAAGTGAAGATAGGACTCTGAAAACTCTGAAAACATCACAGACAGTGGGACTCGGGTGTTACACCCATTGTAGACAGTCATGACTCACAGAGTTATTTTCAGAGGATATACTTGATTTCTACATTTCAGTGTGAAAAATCACAGATAAAGACTTTACTACAGAAATGTATTTCTGTCATTGGAATTAAATTGTGGAATTCTTTAAATAATGATTTGAAGGGTTGTGTTCAGATATTTCAGTATAAGAAAATGTATAAGAACAAAGTTATCAGACTGTATGAAATTTGCAGTTAGTGTGTTTTGTGTGTTTTCTTTCTTATCTCTGAGGAAGTGAAGACTGAATTGTCAGATTTGTTTTATGTTGGTATTCATTCATTGATTGTAATTTGGACAGACCAGACATTTATTGTTTTGCTTTTTGAGTAAGGAGGCAGGCAAAACAAGATTTATTCTTCTCCCTGCTTCTTTCTGTACATGGGATAAAGTTTGAATCGCTTTTTCTGTTGTGTGTTTTGAAATGTATGGAACAAATTAAAAAAATGAAGATGAAAAATGAAAATGAAAATGGAGACTGGGTACCTTTCACTGATGTCGACGCGCTGTAGGCTCCATCATAACTCGCTTCTGCATTGAGCACAGAGCACTCATAATCCCCTTCATCACTCTTCTGCAGGCTGAGTATCTCAAACAGGACGGAGTTTGGAGACACATGTGTCAGAGTGATTAGCCTTTCCTCGAGACGACGCTTATACGAGGAATAGCTGAAGCCTGGATTGCTGGAGCTTACGATGTTCTCCGACATTGGTTTCCCGGGCTTATTAACGCGGAATTCAAAGTGTTTCTTGGTGTCGGCGTTCTTGAAGCCGCTAACATTGCAGGAGATGGAGAGCTTTGAGCCGACCACACGATACAGAGGTCCAATCGGTGCTTCTGTGTTCACTCTGGCTTCTCCTGAGTGAACAAAAAAAACAAGTAAAACACAGTCAAATTAAAATGGCAACTTTAGGTTTCCATTCAAATGAATAAAGATTCTACACTCCAGGGACTAAAATGTGTTTCAATATTTCAGGTTGTAAAGCAAACCTCTGTTTGACCTCTGAATGAATGGCAACAATGAGAGCAAAAGACACTTTTCACAGTGCATTCATTTAATTTTCAGCATCCATGAGGATTCTGACTGTGCATGTGAATAAGTGAAAAAGTCTGTTAAAGTAGAACTGTTGATTTACTCCCAAACGAAAAGAAGCAATTATGTTGTTTTTTCAGTTTCATGAAAAGTGATTTGCCATGAGTTTGCCTTCCACTATTAAATCGTAAAAGAGGGGAAGAATAACATATGTGAACAATCCATTTTAAATCACATTTAATCATTTAAAGGCTCTGCAAAAAATCTGACATGTTATACTTTTTTTTTAAAGTTCTTGAAACAGAAGATAGTATTTTGATTTATCTAATAAAACTTGAAAAATCAAGTCCTTTTTATACACTTCCTTGTGATTGAATAGACTGACATAGAAAAAACAAGATCATCAAATCCTTGAGCAACACAAAGGTGGTTGGTTTCACCCATTAACTCTCTTTAAACCAAAATATAGCCTGAATTGAGCAACATGAGTACAGAGTCATTGTTGCAGAGTCATTCACTTTCTCAATGCACTCCATCTGCAGTAATTCAATGTACCACTCACCACAGTGCAGGAAAAGTCCAAGATAGAAGAATATATTGGCCCTCAAAAGGGACTGCAGGGGCCTCCTCATCCTGAACCTGCTTCAGATGTGACAGTGTTCACAGCAGAGCAGACCATAAAGCTCTGAGGCAGCCTTTATGTGCCAGACAGAATATAAAAAACAAGTGGTTTCTGCTTCCTGTAGTTTCATCAAGAGGAAGTCTGACATATTTCCTGCATGAATGCAAACTTATGATCACAACTCAACACTTAGGCTATACTGTCATTTACATATATGCACATTAACCAAATTCACATAAAAAAAGACAAGTAACAAAAGTTCCATACAGATCTATCATCGATGTGATTGGGTTTAGATTTAGAGGCTCTCCGTTGTAAAAATAATAATAATAATAAAAATAATAAAAATACAATCATATTGTCCTCATTCATAATATAATTTGGTTTGTCAGCAAAAATATGATACACAATTATTTTGAAGAATAAACTCAAAAAATACATTTTTGGAGAAGTAATGAGTAAAAAGTAAGGAGACAGAAACCTCTGAGGTCTATCTGAAATAATGAAGTGACATAAAGTGATGTTGTCTGCTGTGGTCACATGACGCACTCTTTCAACAACTTCGAGAGTTTGGACTCACGTCAGAATTTCTCTGCACAGCAATGAGGCAACAGCGCCTCTTAGTGGAGAAAATAAAAGCATGCATGTTCACCATGGATGTGATTTTCATTGGCCTATTCATGTTTCAGTTCCTACTCCACTGCTAAGATGAATCAGTTCGCAACAGCTTGAAAATATCTGTGGTGTTTGTCAGGACAGAGGGAGGTCAAATCGTTGCTTTGATTCTTTATATCTATTTTTGTCTCATGTTGTGTTGTGTTTTTATTTTGAAAGGGATGATGGAGGGAAGATAAGATGGGATAAGATAAGACTTTATTTGTCCCCGAGGACACTTAACATTACAGCAGCAGTGAGGCCGACTGAGAGGTAAAAAAAGAGTCATCCCAATTAGCATGAATAACAAAAACATAGTCTATTTAACACTTTACACTTTAATATAGAAATCTAACAAGGAAATCCATCATTGCAAATCTGGCTGCAAAAAAAATCGTGAACTTTTTGTACTAACAACCCAGCTATGTCTGCGTGAATATTCAACGTAATACATGACGTAATCATTTTAAATCATGCAATAATGATCTACTGTATATTAAAGTACAGGAGATTGTAATTGTGTAAAATAAAACAATGGATACAATTGTATTTATTAAAGTGTAGGTGAAAATGTTACAACAATTGAGTAGTTATGCAACTGTCTTATAGATAATAAATATAGGAACATAATATTCTTACTACAGAACAAATAATCAACTTCATTCATATTTATTTACTGTATGTACGTTGCATTGCGTTTTATTGAAAATGTGCCCAAAAAAAAGATGCAAAAAGCTGCTGTAGTTTGTTTTTTCCCCATACTGTCGTAGTTTTAAGTTTTTAATGAAACAATCTGAGACAGGAGGCACGAGGGGGTCAAGAGGTCACATCAGTACGAATTGTCCTGCAGGTTCAGGGACAAACTGACGACCTGCCAGTCACTATCTCAAGATTATGATCACTTATTCACACTTACATGTCTGAATAAGAAAGTGATCGAAGACTATTAAGCAAGAATGGTTTTCAATCGGATTGCAGATTTAAGGACTCACAACTAAATTCAGTTTTTGATAAGATGCTGAGTGTTATTCTTTTTTGTAGGAGAGCATGTGCCAGAGACAAATGGTTCTGCTTAAGAGGGAAAAAATATAAACTCAGGAGAAATGAACGCCGCAAAAGAAGAGGAAGTGCCTAGAAACCAATGTTGCTTCATACGTATGTTCCTCTCTGCACAGGAATAGGAAGTATGAAGAGCACAGGAAAAAGAAAACACAGATCCACATCTCACAGCGACAGAACTGAGCGTAAACCACAGGGAGCCTCGTTCTGGTGCAGGTGGCACCAAAAGTAACTCGGCACGCTGTTCTTCTGAAAAGAGAGCGAGTATATCTGAAGAGTTTCTGGTTGTAAAGAGATGAGTGAGTCACTGGAGAGGACCACAGACTGTCCCCTGCCTCTTCTTGGAAACGACTCCAGGCCGGAGGAGGAGAAAGACGACCAGACGGCCTCGAGCGAGTTGAGCTGGGAGGATGGCGGTCTCCCTGTGGAGCTGCAGAGAGGCATGGAGACCCTCAGAGTGAACAGAGAACTCACTGATGTTGTGCTGTGTGTTCAGGGACACGACTTCCCCTGCCACCGAGCCATACTCGCTGCAGCCAGTCAGTACTTCAGGTGAAACGGCTTTTCAAAGTACTTCCTTTTTTAAATTTCTTTCTTATTTCTGTTGTTGATTTAATACTTTTTTGTGTGTGTATAGGGCGATGTTTTGCAGCGGCCTGAGGGAAAGCCATGAGGAGAGTGTGGATATAAAAGGAGTGGACAGTGGGACCATGCGCTCTCTTCTGGAGTACACCTACACCAGCAGAGCCCTCCTGACACACGCCAATGTGCAGAAAATACTAGAAGCTGCCAGTCAGTTCCAGGTAAAAATGACTTCAGTCAAACTGAAAATAGATGAGTTCACTTGGTGATATCCTGTGACGGTACAAAAAAGAGTTCCTTCTAAATCTTGAGCACATTAGAAACAACAATGAAAATATTCATATAAAAAATTATACCTAGTATAATCAATAGGATCAATAAAGTTTATCTTTTATTTTCTAAATGTAGGAAAACGGTTCTGTATAGGGTTCACTTAACTATGAAAATATCTGATTTAAGTTTGTTGCTACACAGGTTCAAAGACTAAAGTATCATAAAACCATGATGTCCTAGTAGCTGAGTTTTTAAGATTATTTTTTTTAAATTGTGATCATGTGATTCATCAGTGAGTGTAAAAGACAGACATTCCGATTTTGAGTCATACATTCTCGCTGAACAGCAAGTTTGCATTTCCTGTAATTTATGAGACAATCATGATATTTTTATTATTCATAACATTGTGAATTATTACACATCAGATCACACAACTGGTGCATCAAAGACATGTTCAGAGCCACTCTGTTGCAGAATCAGAATCATTAAGAATGAAAAACACAGATTTATTTAAATCTACATGTCGTGAATTCAAAGAGATCAACAAAAAATACGAGTGATTATTTTTGTCGACACTTCGAACCGTCATGTTAAACTTTATTAAAAATCTAACATTTCCCCGTCCAGTGGAACAAACATGTCAGCGTGTACGAGACGGGTCTCTCTAAAAAGGGAAGTGAAAGTCGTCCGGTTGTTTACACTCAGGATCAGTTTTCCATATGGCTTAAATTAACTACACAGCTGTGTCAAACAGCGGCTGAGGCAGGTGTTTGTGTTGTTAAACTTCTATTTCTGTGACAAACAGTTTAAGGTTTAGATTTGAAAAAAAAAAAAAAATCAAGCTCTGTGATTGGTTGCACTTCTTCAACTGCTACACAGTTTAGGATTGAGGTTAGATCTACGAGCAGATTACCATTTATGGTTGGGTTTCAGGATATGCATGAGGCTAGCTTTATGCTCAGTATACAGATGATGTAAAGAGATTTACAAACTTTCTACGTTCTGGTAGAGAAATGTGAATGTTGATAAATTCTTCTGTGGTACATGTTCAAACTGTCCTCAGAGGAACATTTGGTTCCTGTAACTCTGTTTGAAGATGAAATGCTTCATGAGAAGTTATAGTGGGGGGGCCGCGACAGTGAAACCGTTTTTCTCCTGGTCGCTTTTTAGCTCCAAACAGTTTTCAGGGACCCATTTTTACATTTGAATAAAGTTTGTGTATTTAATTCACAGAAAATATATCATAGCGATGTTTCACTTCTCCAACTTCCAAATGTCACTACCAAATCTACAAACAGTAGTGCCCCTTTAAACTAATGGAATGATGCGTCAATAATTAATCAAATACAGAATGCCAACGTAAAAGAAAAGTCAAATGTTCATCTTGTACTTTTTCTGTTGGGTTTCAGTTCTCCATGTGATCTGCAGAGTCCCTCTGCACCTTTAAGAAAAAGCTAAAGACCCAGCTCTTTCATGAATACCTACTAACTTAATGATGATGGTCTCCATATTATTGATGATGATGATGGTAATGACGATGGTTTTTGTTTGATAACGACGACTTATAAGATGGTTTCTATACTGATTAGAGCTCTCAAGAACTGCCCTCAATGTTGTGTGTTGTTCTTACTCTCTGATGTACGTCGCTTTGGATAAAAGAGTCTGATAAGTGAATTGTAGAATTGTAGCTCTGGGGTCTAACAGACGACTCTAATAATCATCATCATCATCTCAGTACTGATGGGATTTCAGGACGCAGTGTCTTCAGATGTGTTTGCTCAAGTTAAAACATCTCAGCTCCTGTGAATACATCGTTTCACATCTCCACATTGATTTTATTGTGACAGTAAAATTGCTTCTTGTTTGTTTTAAAAACAGACTTTTCAAGTTGTCTGGTCCCCTTCACTGCTTACTTCTGTTTAAGCTACAGCTAATCAAGCTAGTTTCATCTGATTATCAATGATACTATTTAAAACACAGAAGAGTGCTGCCTCAGTCTCCAGCTTCACAGTAATATTATTGTTTCACATTCTCACCCTGTGTCCTGTAGTTCATGCGTGTGGTGGACGCGTGTGCTTCCTTTCTGAGCCGGTCTCTGCAACTCGAGAGCTGCGTTGGAATCCTGAATCTCGCCGAGAGCCACGCCCTGCCGTCCCTGAAGACCAGGGCTCAGGACTACATCGTGTCTCAGTTCTCCCAGGTGATCGAGCAGCAGGACTTCCTGGAGCTGCCGGCTGAGTCTCTGGAGAGCGTCCTGCAGAGGGACGACTTGGATGTGAAGCGTGAGGAGAGCGTGTTAGAGGCCCTCATGCGCTGGGTGAGAGCCCGGCAGGACGAGCGCGCTCCTCTTTTGGCCCGGTTGCTCCTACATGTGCGACTGCCGTTACTGGAGCCTGCGTACTTTGTGGAAAAAGTGGAGTCGGATGAACTGATCCGTGGCTGCAGTGAGGCTTTCCATTTGTTGCAAGAGGCCCGCATGTATCACCTGTGTGGCAGGGAGGTCAGTACACAGGGAAGTCAAACATTTGAAGTTATTTACAAAACAGCTTTTTAATGTTCATTGTAAAGATATTTTTTCAAGGATTGGAGATTATTGTTTGTCCATTGTGGCCGCCTAATCTGTGATACATGTACGTCGTTTTAAATACCAAAGTTTAAAGGCTTTATATGTGATGTTTTGATCCAGCAGATGTCGCCCTTGAGCACCAGCATGAAACCAAAACAACTCTCACTGCATTGTTGTGTTAGCATGCTAATGCTAGCGATCTTTATTCTGCTGGTATCTTCACACTGCATGTAAATTTACCTGAAATGAGCGTGATCTAGAAACACAGTTAAGCAGTGAGTACAGTATGTTATTCTTCTTTTCTCTAGTCCCTCAATTAAACAACTTTTATACACGAGGGGAGGAGTCAGCCGGCCGTCCGGGCGATGTAAACAAAGTGAAGATAGGACTCTGAAAACTCTGAAAACATCACAGACAGTGGGACTCGGGTGTTACACCCATTGTAGACAGTCATGACTCACAGAGTTATTTTCAGAGGAGATACTTGATTTATACATTTCAGTGTGAAAAATCACAGAGAAAGACTTTACAGTAAGTTGTTTTTTGTTCCATGTTTACAGGTGGTCTCTGAACGCACCAAACCCCGGGTTCAGCACTTTCTATCCGAGGTGTTTCTGATAATCGGAGGCTGCACTAAAGACGAGCGCTTCATCTCCACCGTCACCTGTTTGGACCCCCTCAGGCGCAGCAGGCTGGAGGTGGCACGGCTGCCATTTACAGAGATGGAGGACGAATCCCAAAATAAAAAATGGGTGGAGTTTGCTTGCATCACCTTTCGCAATGAAGTTTACATATCAGGTGAGAAAAGTTACAAGTATTCACACAAAGTCTTAATTAAAAGTCTCTGCCAATGAAAGGCGTCTGATCCAACCTTCACAACAGGGTCCTCACACGCTGACTAGACTGAAAGTGAAAGTAACATCGTCGACTGTCTGCTCGTTACACATCTGCAAAGTTACTCTGTTTGTTTTCTAATGTTTTCATCTTACAGGTGGTTGTAGATGTTTCTCGGGTTCTTTGCATTTAAAGTTGTCACTAAGTTACAATTGGACTTGACAGAGGAGACGTGATATCATCTGCATCAACAAGGGTTGTGGTTTTAGGTGTTTCCCAGCTCAGGAACTGTAACTGATACTTTCGCTTCATACTAACTTTATCTGTTCGACAAAAAAAAAGTGTGAAGTTCAAACTGGGTTGTGTGAATTAGCATCTTGTTTACAGATGATGTTTATGTGTTTGGCTTTATATAAAGTTCAGATAAAGTCATTATTAGAGATATACTGACATGTTGATGTTTGTGGTAAAAGCTAGTCTGTAATAGTTCTTATTCTGATGTTGCAGGGGGTAAAGAGACACAGCATGATGTTTGGAAATATAACGGCGCCCTGGACAAGTGGATCCAGATCGAGCCCCTGATCACTGCGCGCTGGAGACACAAGATGGCCGTTCATGGGGGGAAGGTTTACGCTCTCGGGGGCTTTGATGGTGTTCAGAGGCTCGCGAGTGTAGAGGCCTACGATCCGTTTCACAACCGCTGGACACAGGTAAACTTTCAGGAGGTTAAAAAAAGGACAGTGGTGCTAATTAGGGACTTTACATCAAATTCTCCCTGTTTGTGAGCGGTGATGGTTGGAGTGAATAATCCCCCGCCTCTGTTTTAACCCCTCGTCTTTCAGTTCAGTGTTTCAGTATTAGGACACTAAACAGTTTGCTTCTCACTGCTCTCCCGAGCATCGTGTCCAACTACAACAGACTGCTATTCTGAGTAAAAAGCTTTAAAGGAAAAAGTCTGTAAGTCTCTGGTACCAAAAGATGGACGGCTTAACTGGCTGTTGAACATGTGAAGCCAAAAGCAAAGAAAGAGGCTGACCATCAAAACAGAGCTCACCAGAGAATGTATATTAAACTGAATTTAACCAGGCCAACAAGTACACTACAAGTTCACTTCTTAAAACTCACTTTTATAAACTTACTTTTATGTGATTTCTCCTTTAAAGATCTATTGCTTCCTTTTATTAATTTTATTGATTTTAACCTTTTTATCTTTCTCTTCTTTAAATGTTTTAGCCTTTAAATGTTTCCCCTTCCTGTATTAATTTTACTGCTCTTAGTCTTTTTAAATTCCTACTCCTTTTATGGTTTAACTCTTCATCTCTCTGTTTCTTTATTCATTTAACCAATGTCCTGTTTATCTCTTCTTTTTATCTTCATTCTGTGTTTACAGCCTGTGATGTGATGTCGTCCCACTCTCCCTCTATTTTCATTTTGTTCTCTCCTGGTTGATTTGAAACTAATGTTTCCTTCATTGTATTGAACTGCCTCTTCATACCTGCCTGTTGAATGTAATTCCTCTTATTTACATTTATATAATTTTGTCCTCTCTGTTGATTTCTGTTCTGTTGTCGTGTTGCTGTATTTGCTTTGTCTGTCACAGCACTTTGTAAACATTTGTTTTTAAAGGTGCTATATAAATAAAGATATTATTATTATGTACATATTAATACATATACTTAGTACATATCCATCTTAATGTTGGGCAATGCCATGTATGTGTGAATAAGCACCTATTTACTGACTTTGTTAAGTGATCTATAAAAAAATTCAGCTTTTTTCTACTTCCCCATAAAACATCATCTTAACTCATCACAGCGGTGTGTGATCGACTCCTCCGCCCTCTCTAGATAAAAATAAAATGTCATCAACTTCAGATCCCCCGTTTGTCTCCACTCACAGGTGACGCCTCTTGCAGTAGCGGTTAGCTCTTTTGCTGCAGCTAGCTATGACAGGCGGATCTATGTGATTGGTGGAGGGCCCAATGGAAAGCTGGCGACCGATCAGGTCCAGTGCTGGGAGCCCGGGACGGACTGCTGGGAACTGCGGGCCCCCATTCCCATCGACACCAAATGCACCAATGCAGTGACATTCAAGGACTGCATCTATATCGTTGGTGAGTTGTCGGTGGAGGGCGCTACATGTTGTGATATTATTCTTCACTTCACGCGTCTGTGATTACTCTGAAATGAACTCTACCAGAGCAGGGAGACGGAGGAAGTAGTTTAGGTTGAAGTGAAAGGATGAATGAATTTGTGAAAGAATATAACCAGTTTTCCTGTCTGAACTTACGCTGAGCTCCATTTTATTGAGTCTTGATGTCTTGAATGGGGGGGGGGGGGTAATCACTTCATTGGGGTCATCAGGTGAGCACCCTCCTTCCTTGATGTTTCATTGATAGGCCCACGACATCTCCAGAGGGCTCAACGGCAACTCTGCTTTTACCCCTCCTGTATGTTTATGGTCATCTTGCAGCCCAGTTGGGATCCTTTCTTTTCAGCCAGATCCAATTGCTGCCTCGTTCTGCAGCCTCTGACAGCAACCTGATGGCTCTTCGGAGGGCCTGTCCACGGACTCCCATCCCTTTCAGTAGCCTGGTGGAAGATGTTGCAACAAAGCCTCTGCAGCCAATCTCCACAGGGAGTACTTGCGTTCTCCAGCCTCGTTGTACTGCCTCGCCTGCCATATCTGAATATTTCAGCCTCTTGCGTTTATATGCTTCCCCAACTGCAGCCTCCCATGGCACAGTTAGTTCCACAATATATCGGGACTTTTGTGAGGCTGACCACATAATCAAATCCGGCCTGATATTGGTTGCAACAATTTCTGGTGGAAAAACAAGTTTCTGGTTAAGATCAACTTGCATTTTCCAATCCCTGGATGCATCCAATAGGCATGCTTCCCTTCTCACGGTTGGATTCCTTCAGTCTTGTCCTGCTGGTACGAAGGTAGTAGTGTAATTGAAGCCAGAGGTTGGGGGAGAGAGTGCATTGGTGGTAGCCCTCCTCCCTTCTAGGATTAGAGCCAGTTGCCGGAGGACCTGGTTGTGCCTCCAGGTATACCGTCCTTGGGTGAGGCTTGTTCTGCAGCCGGTGAGAATATATCTTAGGGTTGCTGGTGTTTGGCAGAGTGGACATGCTGGGTCTTCTCCAACCCACTGGCTTAGATTCTCAGGAGTGGGAAGGACATCATAGGTGGCTCTAATGATGAAACTAAGTCTGCTTCCTTCCATCTCCCAAACATCCCTCCATGTGATTTTTCGATGCTCCAGATTTTCCCATCTCGTCCATTGGCCCTGTTTGGCCTGTGAGACAGCCATTGCACATCTTTTTGCCTCTTCCTGGTGACGCACCTCTGCTACAACAAGCGTTCTTCTCTGGCCGAGTGTTGCTTTGTGCCATGTAGGTCTGCTTGTTCCGAGACCAAGACCACCTCTTCCATGCTGCACCTGGCCTACACTGTCTCCATGCCTGAGAGCTGACTTTGCCTGTTGTACAGCTTCAGTTGGGGTCCACTTCCTCCCTGTTGCCAACCTGGGAGCAGCCGCTCGTATTGTGGAGTCTTGGGATTCGGTCAGGGTCATGTCCAGTCTTACCTTAGCGCATTTGTACTCCTCAGCCAGGCTTGTGACCGGCAGTTTCAGCGTGTCAATTCCATACAAGCCGATATTGCTGAGACAACGTGGGAGTCCAAGCCATTTCTTGATGTATGAACTGACTGTTCTCTCTAGCTTCTCTACTTTGGTGACAGGAATCTCATAAACTTTCAGAGGCCGCATTAGACGGGGGAGCAATCCCAACTGGAGGCACCACAGTTTCAACCTGCCAGGAAGGAGGGTCTTGTCTATGTTTGCAAGGCCATTGATGGTTTCTTCCCTCAGTTTTTCGCTTTGGTCAGAGTCCTTGAGGCTTGAGTTGTACCAACGCCCCAAGCTTTTAACTGGCTTCAAGATTACCTCAAAGCATTGTCTCAAAAAGTCTCCTCAGAATGTTGATTTTATGTTTTACATGTTGTGTAAGAAATGGATTTGCATGTATATTTGTTAGTTGACAGATAGATAGGAACTTTATTAATCCCTTGGGAAGCTTCCCTCAGGAAATTCAGATTCCAGCAGCAGGTAACACCAAAGGATAGAACAGCACACAGATACAAAGAATAAAATAAAAGTTATATACAAATAATATACTGTACACAGTAGCAGCAATAGACATGTCTAAATAAAATATACCGGTATAGATTCATAATAAAATAATAAAATAGCAGCAGCAATAAAAAAAAAGGTAGCAGCAGTTATGTTGTCCTTTGTGTTTATAAATAGATAATTAACAATAAATAATGAATAATGCAAGCTGTTAGGATTGTGTTGTGGTCAGTTCAGGCGTATTATGTTATTGTTATTATTATATTGTGATAGTTTTTGTGTCTCTCCCAGGTGGTGCCATGCATGCCATGTATTGCTACTCACCTGTGTCAGACTCGTGGTCTCTTGTGACCCGTCTCGGGGAGAGAGCGAGCTGTGCCATCGCCGCCTGCAACAACAAACTCTTCATCACCGGTGGACGAGATAACAAAAACCAAGTCATCTCCACAGTGATGTGCTGGGATGTCGGCCAGGGGCTGCTCACAGAGGAGTGTGTTTTACCTCTGGGAGTGTCACATCATGGCAGTGTGACCCTCATGAAGTCCTACACACACATACACAGAGTGATGCCTGCAGACTGTCAGTGACGCAGGCTTCTGTTGCTGATAGAAAGACTGAAAAGGAAAAGTCAAGGAGAGTCATGATGAAGTATTCATGTGTGTTCATTTTGTGTCACATTGTCACTTTCAACTACTGTCAATCAATATGTTTAAACCTTCAGCAGAACAATGTCAGATTTGAACTTAAATTGTATGAATTGGAATTTTAAATCAACATCATTGCAAAGCAGTGCATGCCCTCAATGATTCCTCAAGATTAAATAAAAGTTGAATGAATGAATAGATCAAATATTAATCAAAAACAATAACAAGATTTCTTAACCTTAAAAAATAAATAGATGTAAATATACCTAAAATGTACAAAAATATACAACATAAATACATTGTTGATTTCACAATGAACAGAATGCAAAAACAGAATGGCTCAATACTCATGAAATGAATATAGACTGTGTGTAGTATAAATCACTCTGTAGGCCTTTTTTTTATCAACACTGCCATCAAGTGGTGATAAAGACATAAAGTGAGACGATCACAAGATGAATACTATGGAAGTGATTAGTGATCAGAATTCAAATGATAACATGTAATCATTTAAATAAAAATGCACATTCTTTGACTAAATTAAAATGAAAAAGAAAATTACATTTGCTTTTTCAATTTAAAAAAATGTGCATTTTTGAAGTTGAAAACTAAAATTCTATTTAGATAAATTAGTCATAATTTTATTTTTGAGTCAAATAATACTCCCATATTCTGAAAATTAAAAAAACATTTCTGTTGATGGATTTTAATCTTCAAATTAGCTTTATCATTTGAATTCTGATCACTAATCGCTTCCATACAATACTATCTACATTCTGTAAACATGTTTAAGACACAAACCTTACAAACCTAAAGAAATTAAAAATACATTCAAATATAAATTGTTTGTAAATGAGAGACACAACGAAAGCATACTGCTCCTGTTTCTTTAACAGCCCGCACAACCTTCAAAAAAAGATTTGGCATCGTGACTAAACTGTCAAAGCTCAGTTTCCGGTTTGATTTCAAACTAAAAGCACAGAGGCTAAA
Organism: Labrus bergylta; assembly: GCF_963930695.1. Taxonomy (NCBI): domain Eukaryota; kingdom Metazoa; phylum Chordata; class Actinopteri; order Labriformes; family Labridae; genus Labrus; species Labrus bergylta. Next base: position 1,092,215 of record NC_089207.1, on the reverse strand, counting down.
TACAAACAGCAGGTGAGTGAAAGTGGTGGGGAAAAAAAGAAAGAAAATAAGACAAAACCTATTTAATTTTTGTTTTTAGTTAAAACGGACTGTCTTCTATTGATAACATCTGTACACCGAAGCTGGGAAACACACCTTTTCAGGTGGGCACCTGAGAGCAGATGAACAAACAGTGTGTCTGCATATAAAACCAATAGTTAACATTGTTCCGTCCACATATTAAGAGATATTTGAAGTTTGAAAAAGTAGCCTAACTTAAGCCGTGTAGCCTCGCATGTAGGCGTCGTGACTACACAATAGTCGAGCTTCTACCTTATTGTGAAGGTCGGAGGTATACACAGACCGGAAGCTCAGATGGACACATCTGAACGAGACACTGTCGTTTAGAACCTTGCCTGTTTGTCTGCGTCCTACAGCCGCGCCCCTTTGTGTTACCTGAGCCCGACTGAGTGTTGACTTGATCCTGTTCTGACTTGTTGGAAGGAGAAATAACAACCCACGAGTTGTTGGAGTTAAATCAGAGAGTAAAAGTGTTTTTTCTGTTCCTGCACTCGCGACGACAAAGTGAAAGTGAAAGTACACTGAAGGTACGACAGCGGCTGCGGAGCATACCTGTGATTATTCTGCTGCTCTGCAATGGGTTGCTTTTATTTCCTGGCCTCGTTCTTATTTACCTCCTGCCTCGGTGAGTTTTTGTTCTTTAACATTCTGCTGTTTTTATCTTGAGACTTAATGAACCTACAGAGCTGCAGACCTCACCACGAGCAGGACCAGACATGTTCAGTAATCATTAATACAAAGAGGGTTCAATAGTTCACTGCAGCTAAAAACTGTTTCTTTATCAGACATGTACATAAGTTTTGACCTGTGCAGTATTTTTGCTTTTAAAAATGTATAATTCACATGTTTATTATGAAGTAATAGACTTTATAGAAACACAGCATTACTTTGATACGTTTGTTAATAACAGACTAAGAAATACACCTGATGATATTAGTCTATTTCATGTTTACTTTTATTTGTTTTAACTTTGTATTCAAATGTTTAACATCGACTTTACACTTGTTACACATGAACAAACTAAACACACATCTTCACCACTCTTTACTCAGCATGTATCATCATGAAGTGTTAATCCTGGGACAATGGCAGAGACGTGTTCTCTGGTCATTGTTCAGGCAGAAGTTTGACATATTTTTACTGAGCGGAATCATACTGAAAGTTTTGACAGATAGATCTTGATGCATGGTTTTGTTCTCCGACTTAGAAAATATTCAATTCATGTAACACAAATAAAAGCCGGACTATCTCACAATTAAGACACTGGAACAAGGATTCTGGAAACATAAGTTGAAGGAGAATTTGTTGTTAGTCAGGGAGGTGTTCAGGTACAACTGCTTGTGTTTTAAGTGAATAAAATGTTAAACAGCTGATCTGTCTCCATGGTGATCCAATAACTGATGAAGTCTGTCAAATGCTGCTGTGTCGCCATAGGAAGTTGTTTAAATGACCTAGACTAAAAGTGACTTAGTCCTGCATTGAGATTAAAAATCTTATTTACAAGAATAAAGCAGTACAATAAACACATTACAGAGATAAACACACAGAGTAATCACAAACACAGATCAACATCCTGAGTCACAGAGAAGAAAAGTTAATTATTCAAAGCATCTACAACCTGAAGCATCTTCCTCCAACACCTTCAAACTACTTTAAAAAAGATTTAAAGAGACAGACACAGATCATCCTGCAGGAGATTCCAGACCGCATGAGCAGCTTACCTTAAAGTCCTTTTCTCCATTTTTTTTATTTGGATTAAAAAAAGAAAGTTCTAGCCTCATATCCAAAAGTACGACGGAGGATTTGGGCCATGTTAAAAAATTATTATTATTTTAAATTTTGAGATTAAACTCATAAATTTACAAGAATAAAGTCGTAAATTAACAACTTTATTCTCGTAAATTTACGACTTTAATCTCGAAATAAAAAAAATGGCCGTAATCCTCCGTCGTACAAAAGTGTTTTTAGTAACTTGCTGTTTTTTCTCCATCCACATTTATTATGAGTACAATATATTAATAACAGATAATAATGCTCGAGTACTAAACAGGATTAACGGTCTCTAAATTCTATAAACACGTTTCATTAGAGTTGTTTTAAATATGCAGAACCCTTACAAAGACACATGCTTCATATTCTCATACCTCTCTATGATCAGTTCTAGGTGCTGAACCGCCTACAAAATATGTCCTCAAGGGGACGGGGGAGAGCTTGAAGCCGACCTTTTCTGGACAACCAAATTCAATTCTGTGGAAACATAACGGAAACAAAGTGGTGGAGTTTGACAGCAGAGAGGAACAGGTGTACGGAGCGTACAAAAACAGGATCACTCTCGACTGGGTCTCGGCAGAGCTCGAAATCACCGGCCTGAAGTTTGAAGACAGAGGACTCTATGAAGTGGAAGTCGACATCAACAACATGTTACATCTGTCAGAATTCAAACTGGAGGTCATAGGTAAGTTTAACATTGAACACACAGATTATAATCAATCCATCCTACAGCTGGAAGAGGGTTAAAAGTAAAACCTCAGAGTAAAATGTGAATAGAAACAGAAAGGGATGATTTGAAACATTGAAACCCCGTATGGAATTGAAAATAGCACAAAGACAACCTGCTAAATGTTGAAACTGTGAAATGACATTGTTTAATTTTCACCAAAATGTCCAACTTTTTGGAAACCAAAGTTTTTTTCATGAACATTTTCAACATTTTTTGAGCCGAAATTTTTCACAAAAATGTTCAACTTTTTTTGATTTTGAATTAAATTTAATTCCAAAATGTAGGTTGGTGAAAGTTGGTGCAGTAGCACAGAAGCTGATGGAACATGTCAAAGTTTAGAAGGTGAACTGGCTACAGGTTAGTAACATGATGGTTTAAAAAAAAGATGTGAAGGGCGTCTGTGAAAGTCTGTGCTGAGGTGAAACAATTAGAATCTTGTTGTTGTTTTTTTTACTTACAATTGAAATGAATGTGGGGCGTTCATTGTCTGCAAACTTTACATCATATAAAAAGATTCAGAGAATCTAAAGAAATATCTGTAAGTGGAGGACAAGGCCAACAAAACAAACTGTGTGTCCCTGAGACAGCCCTGCTTTAAAAACAGATTCTGTAGTGGACACGGCATTGGCTCAGAAACAGAGTTCTAGCTAGCTGGAAAAAAACTCCTTAATGTACGTCGCTTTGGACAGAAGCATCTTGTGAATGAATTGTAGAATCAGGCACACAACAGAGAAATCTAAAGAAACTGCTGAAGCTGTGAAGAAAAGCTGAAACATCAGAAGATGAGTTATTTTTCCAGAAATCAGTTTTAAACTTTGTGGCTTTAAGCCCTCAGAAGCTGAACTGAATGGATGTGCAAGGCTGATACAGATTCAGTGAGTCACACTGTTGGGCTGTAAAATCTGCTTTATGTAGAATATTACCAATGATCAACTTCAGACCTGTTATAAAACCTTTCACCACAGGTTTTATGGCTGTTGTGGGGACATCTTTATAGACTTTGTACTTTTGGCAACGTTCATATTTCAAGTCGCTCATTCAAGTCGCTCATTTCCAGTTTGCCTACAGGCAAACTGGAAATTTCCCCTGCATATCACCTCACACCCATCATCCCCCCACCACTCCTCCTGGTCACACACACACATCTCTCATCCATCTGTATTATTGTATTATAGTATGTTCATATTATGTCCATATTCTTTATATTATCTGTAAACTAGTATAGCATGATCACTGCATCTTAATCTGTATATTATTAGTATAGCATGCTCACTGCATCTTAATCTGTATATTATTATTATAGCATGCTCACTGCATCTTAACCTGTATATTATTAGTATAGCATGCTCACTGCATCTTAATCTGTATATTATTAGTATAGCATGATCACTGCATCTTAATCTGTATATTATTAGTATAGCATGATCACTGCATCTTAATCTGTATATTATTAGTATAGCATGCTCACTGCATCTTAATCTGTATATTATTAGTATAGCATGCTCACTGCACCTTAATCTGTATATTATTAGTATAGCATGCTCACTGCATCTTAACCTGTATATTATTAGTATAGCATGCTCACTGCATCTTAATCTGTATATTATTAGTATAGCATGATCACTGCATCTTAACCTGTATATTATTAGTATAGCATGATCACTGCACCTTAATCTGTATATTATTAGTATAGCATGCTCACTGCATCTTAACCTGTATATTATTAGTATAGCATGCTCACTGCATCTTAATCTGTATATTATTAGTATAGCATGCTCACTGCACCTTAATCTGTATATTATAATCCTAAAAACACACTTATTTTGTAGCATTATTTATTTATATTTATTGCATCCCATTAATCCAGCCATCCAGATATACCTAATAATTCACTTTTTTTGTCTACTTCTGTAAATTTTGCAATTACTGTACATAACACAGAATTACTGTACATAGCACAGACTCTTGCACTCAATTACTGTACATAGCACAGACTCTTGCACTTTCTGCTTATTTGCACTTCTGGTGAGATGCCAAACCTCATTTCGTTACTCTATACTTGTATATGTGTAATGACAATAAAGTTGAATCTCATCTCATCTCATCTCATCTCATTATTCTATCACATTCTACACTTCAGGCGGTCAGAACAATCCTTTTCTCACTTTAAGTTACCGTGGGCAAGTAACTGTAACAGGACTCTAAAAGGAACTGAAGGGCTCTGTAGAGGGGAGATCAAATATTATTTTTTTATATGTGTGCTATCAAATGGGTTTTATAGTCCTGGATCTACTTTTTTACGATGGCTTTGGTATCAGCCGAGAGGTGTGCCCTTGATAAAAAACTAATTGTTCAAGCATCTGAAGACGGTTTATATTCAGTGTCAAAGAAGAAGTTACTTTCACTCTCTTAAGTCACAGAACATAGTGAACACCGCGTGTGTGTGTGTGTGTGTGTGTGTGTGTGTGTGTGTTTGACCTCAAACCCGTTCTGATAAGCAGTGTATGCCCTTTATACCCGACATTATGTTATCATATTATTCACTTGTTTGCACAGATTTTATGTTTCTTTGTATACAAACCAGGACCCGACACATATGGGACTTTTGGGGCCGACATATCGAAATAATTTGCTCAAGGGCGACATCTGCTGGATCAAAAAATCACATATAAAGCCTTTAAACACTAATTTATACTTAGAAATGAACAATTATTATTAAAAACTATGTAAAACATAAATAAACCTCGTTAAATTGGCTCATATCAGAGATAAAATTAGTCGATACCAATAGTGATGTGATGAGCTCATATCATATCAGCATCCGATACATACGTAACATACTACAATGATTTCAGTATGTATTCATTTATTTCTTCATTTTTTTACATGTTTCTTCAAGACAAGGTTGCCATGCCGACCATATCTTGTGAGATAAACAAAGACGGTGGCTCCGATGTTTCTGAGGTCCGGGCGACGCTGCTGTGCTCTGCAGACCCCACCCCACCTGAGTCCATGATGAAGTTTGAGTGGAGAGCACGGGGAAAATCACAACCGGGACACAAGTTTAATATTTCTCTGGGAGACGAACGAGATAACGAAGAATACAGATGTTCAGTCAGCAACCCTGTGAGCAGTGAGACGGCGACATTCACAGCAAAGTATTGTTATCACGGTATGATCTCATGTATAACTGGACGTTCAGGTTTCTGATTTGGTCATTTTGAAGTGAACGTTCTTTTAGAAAACTTGAAGCTTTGTTGCCAAGTTACACTATTTCTCACCAGGGTTTGACAGGAAGTTGAATGAAAATATATATATATTTATATATTTTATTGAACCTTTATTTAACCAGGTTGGTCCCATTGAGATTAAAAACCTCTTTTTCACTGAGACCGAGCCGAGACAGGCAGCAGCAAAAACACAAAGTTACAGACGGAAACACAAAGAGAGACAAATTACAGTTTACAAAACACAACATTTTGGATTAAAATAGAACCATCTATGAGTCATATCTGGGAATCAGTCGTTCAAACAGCTAAAACATCGACATCCTGCAGAATCTGCTTCCATGTCTTTCATTTTAGATTTAAAAACATTTAAGGACTCCAGCTCCTTGAGCTTTAAGTCATTCTGTAACAGATTCCAGGCTGAGGGTGCAGAGGACCCATAAGCCCGTAAGATCCCTTTGACTCAAGGATTCAAAGTTGTTAACAAAATAAATCAATCAATCAATTTTTTATCAATGTTAACTCATAACAAGTGTTATCTCGAGACACTTTACAAAAAGCAGGTAAAAGACCTTACTCATTGTTATATTACAAAGATCCGGCCTATCCATCATGAGCACTTTAGCAAAGCAGCAAAAGTTACAGTGGTAAGAAAAAACTTCACAGGCCTAGACTGCACCGGGCTCGGAAAGGGATAGGGGGAGAAATGGGATAAAATGCAGAAAGAGGGATAGAGAGCAAGGGGGTGGGGGGGTGATGTTCTGGCAGGGCGTCAACCAAAGATCTCGAGGAGCCTAAGAGAGCTCAAGAGCTCTCCTAAATCAATGTTTTGGTTGTTGTAAAAGAGAGACTCTATATTCTCCTGTTGTTACAGTTCTACAGTAAGTTGTTTTGGTGATGAGTGATCTACGTCCCTCTAACTTTTGACTCTTGTGTTTCTGAAGATAATTCATCTGTAGCTGTGGCTGTCAGTCTGGCTGTCGTTGGTTTAATTGGTTTAATCGTACTCGGGTTGATCATCATCTTCTGCAAAAAGAGACAAAAAGGTAAAGTAGAAAGAAATTACACTTTCATTAGAAAAAATGATACTGAAAACATTTCTCAGGATGTAGATTCTAAAGAGAACGACCTGATAAGTAACATGTATGTTTATGAGGTCCAGGTATTCAGAAAGCGATGTGGAACAGTTCAGCGCTCAATACGTTTTCAAAGAGGAAAGGTAGTTTGTGAAGAAAGACAATAATGTTCCCCATTGTCTGAGTAGGTTCTCAGTCATCCAGGTCATGGTACATTTGAAGCTACATTCAAAATCAACTGGACTGGTTGAACATCTTTTCTTTTTTCTTTTTTTATTTATTTATATAGATCCTTTCAGACAAATTAAATTGCAGTTCAAAGTGCTTTACAAGAGTGCAGAAAAGTTATTGACAAAAAAGTAGTTTATAAAATCACTGAGAGACTAATGCACACCAATAAGAATTAAAAAAATATAAAAATTAAAAAATTAAATACGACACATAAAAGCAATAAGATATTAAAATTAATACATAGGAGAATAATATTTAAAATTGTAGTAGGATAAAAAAAGACAATACAGTAATGTTAAGATTTGAATTGATATAAAACACTATATAAAAGTCGGACTGAATAAATGAGTTTTCAGACTGCGTTTAAAAATCTCAATATTCTCCTCTCAGACCCTCAGGAAGGTCGTTCCACAGTCTCAGAGCGTAACAGCTGAAAGCTTTTTGTCCTGCTCTGTGGAACAACTAAGAGAGAGGAAGTGGAGGATCTGAGGGGTCGTACTGCTTCATAAACTAAAATCATATCTGATAGGTAGTCTGGTACAAGGCCATGTAATGCTTTATAAAGTAATAAAAGAAAATCTTGAACGTCTTCAGAACGTCTTCAGAACGTCTTCCAGATCTTCCACCAGTCCAGCTGATTTTGGATCAAGCTTCAAATTCACCATGACCTATTGTGTCCTGTTATTTCAGTTAATTTCATTGGAATTATTTTTATTTGAACATTTTTTCACATTGAATAATTTCAGTGATTTTTTAAACGTTCTATTTTAATGTTTCCTTTCTTTCCTCTGTCATGATGCTTTTGATGTCTTGTCTGAAGCACTTTGAGATGAGATGAGATTCAACTTTATTGTCATTACACATATACAAGTATAGAGTAACAAAATGAGGTTTGGCATCTCACCAGAAGTGCAAATAAGCAGAAAGTGCAAGAGTCTGTGCTATGTACAGTAATTCTGTGCTATGTACAGTAATTACAAAATTTACAGATGTAGACAAAAAAAGTGAATTATTAGGTATATATGGCTGGATTAATGGGATGCTATAAATATAAATAAATGCTATAAATATAAGTGTATTCTTAGGATTGTAATATACAGATTAAGGTGCAGTGAGCATGCTATACTAGTTTACAGATAATATAAAGAATATGGACATAATATGAACATACTATAATACAATAATACAGGTGGATGAGAGATGTGTGTGTGTGACCAGGAGGAGTGGTGGGGTGATGATGGGTGTGAGGTGATATGGAGGGGAAAGGGGGGTCAGCAGGGTGCGGAGAGAGAGAGGGAGAGAGAGAGAGAGACAGAGTTCAGAGTTCGGGGGGTAGAGTTCAGTAGAGAAACAGCTCTGGGGAAAAAGCTGTTCCTCAGTCTGCTGGTTCTGGTCCGGAGGCTTCTGAAGCGCCTGCCGGAGGGCAGGAGGGTAAACAGTCTGTGGGCAGGGTGGGAGGAGTCTTTAAGGATGCCGTGAGCTCGCCGCAGACAGCGTGTTCTTTGGACATCCTCAATGGCAGGAAGTGGACACCTTGTGATGCGCTGGGCGGTTTTTACCACCCGCTGTAGCGCCTTACGGTCTGTGACAGAGCAGTTTCCGTACCAGACTGAGACACTGCTGGTCAGGATGCTCTCGATCACACAGCGGTAGAAGTTCATCAGTACAGCTGAAGACAGGTGGTGTCTCTTCAGTGTCCTCAGGAAAAAGAGGCGTTGATGAGCCTTCTTAACCAGACTGGAGGTGTTAGTGGACTTTGTTCTTTTATTAATAATTAAAATCTTCATATTGTATTAAAACTAACAACATACTTATCTTCTCTCTCTCCTCTCTCCTTTGCTTCCAGCATGTTTTGCTAAAGGACAACAGGATGATGAGGAGAAACAGACTGAAGGTATGATACTTTATGTTTTCAGGCTGAGACTTCCCTTCTTTTTTTAACAGATCTAAAACTCATAAATATTTGATTTAGAATATAAAACTGTGAAATAGTCTGTATCTGCAGGTCACCTGACAACAGAGAGGATACTCTGGTATGCAGAGCTTGGTTCAAGTGATAGTTTCTGTTGAGCGATTGGATGATTTCAGAGTTTTCATCGATCGTCACTTTTATCTTCTCTGCCCATAAAACTACAATTTATTGTTTGTGATCTGTTTCAGGCTCAGATAAGAAGAAGGCTCAGGGAGGTGAAACCAGGCATCTTCTTGCTGAAACGCCTCTGTCTGATCAGCGACTCAGTGTGAGCTACTCTCCAGGTATGCTCCATTGTTTACCTTTAACACAGTTTTGTATTTGAAGAGACAATGCTAGCAAAGTGAAAGACCGTTAGCCAGTTTTCACTCATACATCATTCATTGTGCATATGAACACATTTATTCACATGTGATGCGGTTATCTTTTCCAACATGCAGTTTATAAACATTGCCAATTAGCATTTATCAAATGTATGAAATAGTTGTATTTCACTCTCACTTCTGTCAGCAGAACAAAGTCCTGGAAGTGACACAGCAGCTAGGTTAGCTATGGTGGCTATTTGTCCAAAAAACGAATTAAGTTACAATTCTAAAGAAACCACATGAACTCAACAAACAGCCACTGATGCACCGTTCCAGTGAGGCCTTACGCACACAGTAAGTTCAATGTCCAGTCAGGATCTCTTGTTTCTTCATTTAATTTAAACATTTCTAACTGCATTCATTGACCTGTCTCATCGACATGTGGTAAAAAAACCTGTGTCCCTTCCTGGTGCATCACCCAACAGTGACACACCTGGAACATTTAAAGGGGTCCTAATCAACCCATGTGCACTGCCCCCCTTCATGATTTACTCAGCTAAATAATATCTTTCTCTTATAACTTGGCTAACAGCGTGAGTCCTGAAAGAAGAACATTTCATATCATTTTATCATTTTCAATATAAAACAATATGTTTTGCTCTTGTATTTTTATTTTAGGGCCTGTTTCCTTTAAAGTACAAAGTTGTTCATTTTTAAAGAATGGGTATCACTGGAACGCCGATAGCCTGGTGGTTGAGGCTGTGGTCCTGGTTGCAGCGGCTGTGGTTCAGGTCTGACCTCGGCCCCGTTCATAGTTCTTACTACTACCTCTTAGTACTTTCCATCTTTGTACGAACCACTTTTATATCCCCTTGTGCAGCAGTACCAACAACAGGCTTTGGCATCCTCCGTTCAGGTTTTCCAGCACGCTGTTTTTTACGAGGACAGACTGGCCCTCGTCATTATTCCTCCGACCTCGGCCCTGTTTCACAACTTTACTCCATTTCAACGAGTTTGTCGCAGTTTCTCCAGCAGCTGAAGCATCCTCCACCGCCAGATCTAGCGTTACCCGATACAGCCAGTCCTCCGCCATCACTCGGCTTCAACCGGCCCGCCACGGCCACACCTCTGCTGTCGCAGTACGCAGGTCCTCGTCGAGTTTAGCCTGAACTTCCACTGCGTGTCTTCACTGTGCACACGCTCGATTTTGCTCAGCAGGTTAGACACTTCCAGGTTGCTGAACGTCGCAGGCGGCAGCTCGTCCAGGTAGTGGGAGAGGAAACGGGGGGTATCTTCTCCACACTCGTGAAGAACTTTTAGACAACTTTTGATATTGTTCGCATCCTTTTGGTTTTGAAGGCCGCCGCTTGGTCTCAGGACAAAGTTCAAACGACACCTTTTTGGAAGTCTCGATCCACTCGGGAGTCAAATGTGTTTGAGGCTTCAAGAACTAGTTCATCCTGGGTCATCATTTTAATTTGAACTGCTAGGAAATGAAGGAACTCATCCTCTACAATAACTTGGCCATCCACAGGTTTTAATCAGGAGCTACTGAACCATTGTGTTTGTTTGAACAGTTTTTAAAGCTTAAATCTCTCTCTCTCTCTTTAAAGCTCTTAGAAGAAATATTTCTGATCATTGAAGAACTTTACATGTCTTGATTGTTTTCATCTTTCCTTCTTCTGCTGTTATTTTTATGAAACAACCCTAACCTTATCCAAATGACTGAACAATCACAGCACATTGATTTAACAATTCAAGAAATAAAACACCCACAACTTTTGAGAAATGTAAAACCATTCTTTCTTACTTTGCCCTCTAGAGCTTACATCCATGTCTGTTACCTGTGTGTATATTTTATTTAGCTCATAGTTTGATTGTGATTTTATTTCTAAACAGTACAGAAAGGAGTAACATGATTAATCTGATTTCAGTTCACTGCATGTCATGAATTATTTTGATCTAAAGAATATTTTTCCTTCCAGAACCTGTTGTAGATACGGAGCCACGAAAAGGTAACACCACAACACACATTCTTAATGTTAGCTGAGACACGATATAAGAGAGGCTAGGAATAAAGCTGGTTGTTAAGTTGTGACTCTTTTCTCTTATCAGGTTTCGTCAAAAAGGCGATACACAACATTGAGAAGGGTAAAAAACCTCAACAGCCTCAAAGCATAACAGGTAATTTTGAATGGGAAGTAGATTTCTGCAAACAGCTGCAGCTGATGTTTATTTTCATTTCCACAATCAAAAAGCAGAGAGTCCTAACATTTAACAAGGTACAACAAATGAATAGTTGTTGTTGTTTTTACTTATAAATGACTTAAAACATGAATTAAATTCATGTTGATTCATTTTCCACCAATCAGAAAATTCCTGTATCAATCTATTGTTTCTGTACTACTCATTGTTTCTTAATAGATTGTTCCTAACTGGGTTTATTGACTCCAGTGTCTGAGACTGTCTCTGTTCTGTTTAGTATCTTTAAGTATTTGTTTTCTTTAAATCACTTTTCTTTCTTTGTTTTTTAAGAAACTTTATCTCCTCCTGCCTCTCCGTTTGGGAACTTAATCTCTCCAAGGCTTCATGCTGACTTCGACAGAGGTGATACAGATGCAGATGTGATGAATCTCTCTGGAGAGGAAAAGATCTCACAGCCTGAGCACTCAAACTCTGAGGAGACAAAAGAACCAGAGTGTGTTGGTTTGTCTGATGAATCTGAACAGCCAGGTATGTAAACCTCAGTGTCAAATCCTTCCTCAGCAGTATACCATTATTACAATGTGTGTTACATATTATAATGCCAGTACTTAAGATATTTTAGAAAATTCAGACCTTCTCACATGTTGGCACATTTGGCTGTTTGTTTCAATCAGATTCAGAAAGCTAGAACGCTCGCTCTATCAAACTTTACACACAGTACAGACGATTAGAGTATTTCTACAAGGTTCACTTTGTAACCTCTGAGAGACAAAACAAAGCATGCAACAGTACTTTCATTTACTTCTGGATTATTCTTAACAACAATAAAGACAAATGGTTCATTTATGAAAGCACATGATAAAAACTGGAGGAGGGACTTTATTTGTTACACCTAACTCATCACACAGACCGTGTCTCATTTAGGAAACCTCCATGAAGTAAGACTCATTGATTCAAACTAAAAGACTGTCTCTGAATATTTCAGTCCTTTACTAATCCTAAACAGACAGGTGCACTTTTTAAACTCTTTTATATTCTTTCTACTGTCTGTTTCCAGAGAAGAATCAAGGTGGGGGTGAGGAAGCATCGCCTGTCCCACCCACAGATCAAACCTCTCCAGATGATAAGCTAAGTCAAGATGAGGACCTTAAGGACCCTGCTGGGGGTCAAAAGAACGGGTCTGACTCAGAGGAGGTCAATGAAGACGCTCAAGATGAATCTGTCTCACAAACTGATTCATCAGGTACGCAACAGAACAGAAATGAATCAGACAAATCCTCTGTGAACAAGTCGTCCAGTGTTCCTCATGAGGAAGGTTCAAACAGGACACTTCACGTTTGAGATTAAAGATTCACCTCAAAGATCTTACTGATAACTTCCTCCATGTTAGTCTAACAGCATTTTTATATTCTCAAGTATTTTATCATGTTTGTTCTATTTAGGCATTAATGTCATAAAGAGACTAGATGGGTCTGTTCTTGGCAAATATAAGATCTAACAATGATGTTTGAAGGTAGTTTGTGAAGAAAGACAATAATGTTCCCCATTGTCTGAGTAGGTTCTCAGTCATCCAGGTCATGGTACATTTGAAGCTACATTCAAAATCAACTGTCTGGTTGAACGTCTTCAGAACGTCTTCAAGATCTTCAACCAGTCCAGTTGATTTGGATCAAGCTTCAAATTTACCATGACCTATTGTGTCCTGTTATTTCAGTTAATTTATTTTGAATTATTTTTGATCATTTTTTATTAATAATTAAAATCTTCATATTGTATTAAAACTAACAACATACTGATCGTCTTTTCTCTCTCTCCTCTCACCTTTGCTTCCAGCATGTTTTGCT